>NC_054489.1:43303882-43552794 GCF_017639515.1 Carcharodon carcharias | reverse complement strand
CATCACCCTCCCTCCCCCACCCATCACCCTCCCCCCACCCATCACCCTCCCCCCACCCATCACCCTCCCCCCACCCATCACCCTCCCTCACCCACCCATCACCCTCCCCCCACCCATCACCCTCCCTCCCCCACCCATCACCCTCCCTCCCCCACCCATCACCTCCCCCCCCACCCCATCTCCCTCCCCCCCCACCCATCACCCTCCCTCACCCACCCATCACCCTCCCCCCACCCATCACCCTCCCTCCCCCACCCATCACCCTCCCCCCACCCATCACCCTCCCTCACCCACCCCGTCTCCCTCCCCCCCCACCCATCACCCTCCCCCCACCCATCACCCTCCCCCACCCATCATCCTCCCTCCCCCACCCCATCACTCTCCCTCCCCCACCCCATCACTCTCCCTCACCCACACCCGTCACTCTCCCCCACCCGTCACCCTCCCCCCACCCCATCACCCTCCCCCCCCCCCACCCGTCACCCTGGCCCTGCCCGCCTCTCCCCCCCCCCCGCCTTTTACACTCCCTCTCCTTCATGTCCGTGATGGGGAAGGGGATTGAAGGATATGGAAACCCTGAGGGAGGGTAAATGCTGACACTGATTGGGTCGAATGGTCTGGTTCTGTTTTGTGACCTCAATGTGTTTCCCTGTCACTGGTGATTGGGATCACAATTGATCAACATGATCACAACTGTGTCACTTTAACATCATCTTAGGACAGTGCACCTCACATCACTATACAGTTATCATTCTTCATGGTACTTATGAAAAGTAAACGATTTCACACCGTTGGGTTACAGAGTAAATACTGATAAAGGCGTCTTGGTGACAGGTATTACCTCTTCATTCGACAGTCCAATCCAGAGGGGGAGTTGGACGCTGTTCACAACCTGCGTGAGGAAGGCCTGATGGTAGGGGTCCACCACAGTGACCAGGGTCTCATTGCGGCTCTCACAGAGCCAGGCGGCTTCCAGCCAAGACAGAGGTTTCTGGATAACTCGGTAGGTGCTGTTCATGTAGCTCAGCTTGGACGTCAAGGAAGGGGGGAACAGGGCAGGTGTTGATGGTAGAGATGGATCTGAATAGGAATGAAGAGAATTAGGGTCAAAGGGAATGTACAAAGGGACTTCTGCCTCTAGAAAGAGACAAAGTCGCACAGTCCCCTTACTGTTGTAAGTAGTGTCCAGTGTTTAACCAGCACCAGAGTTGTATGCCACAGACTGCGGAATCACACATCAGAACAGATACAGCAGTGTAGTGGTTATGTTAATAGACTAATAATGCAGAGAACATGAGCTCAACTCTGACCATGCGTTTTGTGAATTTGAATTCAGTTTAAAAAAGAAAATCTTGAATCAAAGAGCATGGAGCTGTCGGACTGTCACAAAAACCAAACTAGCTCATCAACGTCTTGTAAGGATGGAAACCTGCCATTCTCAGCCGCTCAGTCCAAGGGCAGCTAGGTCAAGCAATAAATGCTGGCTCTGCCAGTTACACCCACATCCGATGAATGAATACATAAACTAACAAAAGTTGATTAACAACTTCCCAGAACAGCCTCAAACTCAAAATGAGCCCTGGTGAAAGAACATTCAGAGCTATTTTTTAAAAATAACTTCTTATTTTTATTGACCCAAGTTTTTAGGAATTTGGCCAGTGTTATGGGATCACATCCTGTAAATTCAATAAGTTTGTTTCCCAGTAAAATTGAAACCCTGGGGTCTCGTATCTGACGTATGGAAATGAGTCGTGCTGGTCGTTACATAAGCTGCTGACAAATCCAACATTCCACCAATCATATTGTAGGAAGAACAACAGGGAGCGCAGAGGCTCCCCATCTGCTTTCTCAAGGGCAGTTAGGGAGCGGTGAACAAAGCAGGTGAACTCTCAAATGAATTGTGCTTATGTGGGCGGGGGGAGGAAGTTGGCGCAATGACGTTGGGACGCATGCCTGACATCATCGTGCGTCATTTTACGCTCGGACATGTCGAGCGCGGGCCCACACACCGAGCGTAATATTCTGCCCACTGTGTCTTTGGGCTTTACCTCTCTAATAATAAAAATCTATATAGTACCAACTTTACCAGTAATATTTAGGAAAAATAAACACACTTTTTTAACTTCTCCTGGCTAGGTGAAACATTTCACCCCCTCTTTTGAATTCAGGCTGGTCTGGTTTATTTAAAAATGCAAATGTTCCCTTCACAACTCACATTCTAAACTTCACCCATGTCTGCCTACTTAACATTTCAAAACTGGCTTAGCTTCTGATACATCAAAACCTTCAGACCAGCTGCCTTTAATTTAATTAAGTCCCCCACCCACCGCCCCCCCCACCCCCCACCAACCACACACACAGGCTCATAGAGACAGATCCCTCTATGGCTCTACCAATAACATTATGAAAATTATTATATCTTCCTGACACTAGTGAAAGTTGATGTGTTGGTTTTAATTTTCCAAAATTCACTAGATTCAGAGAAGGTTCCATTAGATTGGAAAATAGTGAATGTAACTCTTTTATTCAAAAAAGGAGGGAGATAGAAAGCAGGAAACTACAGGCCAGTTGGTTTAACATCTGTCAAAGAGAAAATGTTAGAAGATATTATTAAAGACGTTATAACAGGGCACTTAGATAAATTCAAGTTAATCAGCAGAGTCAACATGGTTTTGTGAAAGGGAAATCGTGTTTAATCAATTTATTAGAATTCTTTGAAGAAGTCACACATACTGTGGATAAAGGGGAACTGGTGGATGTACTGTACTGAGATTTTCAGAAGGCATTTGATAAGGTGCCTCATCAAATGTTATTGCAGAAAATAAAAGCTCATTGTGTAGGGGGTAACATATTGACATGGATAGAAGATTGGCTAGCTAACAGGAAACAGTGAGTAGACATAAATGGGTCATTTTCTGGTTGGCATGATGTAACAAGTGGTGTGACACAGGGATCAGGGCTGGGGCCTCAACTCTTTACAATTTATAAAAATGACTTGGATGAAGGGACTGATGGTAGGGTTGCTAAATTTGCTGATAATACAAAGATAGGTAGGAAAGTAAGTTGTGAGAAGGACATGCTACAAATGGATGTAGATAGATTAAGTAAGTAGGCAAAGGATCTGGCAAATGGAGCATAATGTGGGAAGATGTGAGGTTGCCTATTTTGACAGGACAAATAAAAAAGAAACATATTAGCTAAATGGTGAGAGGCTGCAGGGTTCTGAGATGCAGAGGGATCTGGGTGTCCATGAATTACAAAAGGTTAGTATGCAGGTGCAACAAGTAATTAGCAAAGCTAGTAGAATAGAATGATCTTATTGAATAACAGAGCAAGCTCGAGGGGCTGAGTGGCCTACTCCTGCTCTTAATTCCTACGTTCGTATGAAGTATTAATGGACAGCGGCTCAATAACTCCTCCCGGCCCCACATAAATGGACCCTTTACCCAATTCATGACCCTCCATGGTTGTATCCAGGAATTGTCACACCAGCACCCCTCTCCATTCCTCCCCCACCACCATTTCCTTACCCTGTCTGGCTCACTCTGTATTAGAGCTGCTGGATCCCCCACCCTCTCCGATTGATGAGCACCTTGCAGCTGGAATCCAAATAAGGCCCAGCTGTGAAAATGTTTTGTGTTGCCGGTGGTGGACATTTTAGTCATCGTGCTGGTGGACAGGGTCACTTCAACCCTACAGAGACTTGCATCTACCCTGACACAGATCCTAATTCCAGTTGCTTCACAAGAGGGCTGCATGAGCTACCACATTTCACAAAACAGTGAACTCTTTCTGCTGTCACCTCCATCAGAAGTACAAGAGCAGCAATGTCATCACCTCCCAGCCACACTCCATCCTGACTTGGAAATATATCATCGTTCCTTCACTGTCGCTGGGTCAAAATGCTGGAACTCCTTTCCTAACAGCACTGTGGGTGTACCTACACCGCATGGGCTGCAGAGGTTGAAGAAGGCAGCTCATCACCACCTTCTCAAGGACAATTAGGGATGGGCAATAAACATGAGCGACACCCACATCCTAAAAATAAATTAGATTATAAGTGGGATGCCTAAATCTCAAGATGTTCTCCCTGACTCATTCTTTAATGTGACAGCAGTAGCCAGGATGACGTTTGTCAGCTAACGCTGACACCTAGTGGCAATGCAAGAAATGCTGATCATCAGTGGGGAAAGGCTGATGTCAGTGGCAGCTTTTCATATAAAAATCGTGACCAACTTTGCTTGTTCTGTTCTATTTGTTTGGATGCTCCTATTTGGTATTATGAACAGCTCAAATGCCTGGCTTAATTTTCTCCATCTCAGGTGCATCCTTTTCCAGACTCAGTCTGTCTGCCACATAGGTTACACCACACTGGTTTCTGTGCTGCTCCAATTTACTCATTCTGGCACAGGCAGATTGACCCTGTCTGCTTTCAGAGTTCATTGAAAGTGTTCTTTCTTGCAATGCCACTTGTATCCAGTAGGTGCCTCCTTAATGCACTTCTCCCTTGGGTAACAGATCCTTGGCTTTATGAATAGCGGGATAGTGTGCTAGATCAAGGAGGCTTTTGTAAATCTTCATAAATCACTGGTTAAACTTCAACTGGAGTATTGAGTCAGTGCTGGGCACCACATTTTTGGAAGGCTGTCAAGGCTCTGGAGAGGAGATTTACCAGAATGATTCCTGGGATGATGGACTATGTGGAGAGATTGTATAAACAGGGGTTGTTTTCCTTAGAGCAGAGAAGATACCCAATAGGAGCGTTCAAAATGATGAGGGGTTTTGATCGAGCAAGAGAGAGAAACTATTTCCTCTGGAAAGTGAGTGGGTGAGCAGTGGACATCGATTTCAAATAATTAGCAAAAGAATGAGGGGAAGTTATTTCAGATGGAGCGTTATGATCTGGAGCACACTACCTTGAAAAGGTGGTGGAACCAGATTCCATAGGAACTTCTGGATGTGCGGCTGAAAAGAACTAATTTGCAGGGTTGAGAGGAGAAACCGGGGGCAAGAAAATAAATTGGACAACAGTTTCAATGAGCCGGCTCGGGCAGAACACATTTTAGGAGGAAAAGACATGGTGGGGAAGTATTGTGCCAAAAGGCTGTATAAAAACATAGACACGCACATGAATATTACTCTGAAATTACTGGGCCAATGGCTACACCTAACCTCAGGCTCTCTGTTGATATGTATCTGCGTGAACTAGT
Organism: Carcharodon carcharias; assembly: GCF_017639515.1. Classification (NCBI taxonomy): domain Eukaryota; kingdom Metazoa; phylum Chordata; class Chondrichthyes; order Lamniformes; family Lamnidae; genus Carcharodon; species Carcharodon carcharias. Next base: position 43,547,584 of record NC_054489.1, on the reverse strand, counting down.
CGAGTGTGGAATTGGAATGATTACTCTGTATGGTCTGTAAGTACGTTTCTCACTGTTTGAGGACCTTTGGGAGTAGGTTCTGACCACAGCGGTGATCTGTCTTCTACTTGTTAGCAATCACCTAACTAAACTTCAGGATTCTCTACGGTGCTCTATGGGCTGTTGCCAGGGATGCACTCTGAGATAAACATCAACTGCTGCTGGGGGACCATCAACTTGGTGAAAAACGCTCTTTGGCCTGCCTGAAATTTGCTGGTGTTGCAGACTGTTGCATTCTAAGGTCCAGGGCTATGTGCTGAGGGACTCAGGCGGCTGTCGCAAAGGCTCAAGGGGGAAAGGGCATTGTCTAAATCATAAAACAAATCAGGCAAAGTTAACATGGTTTCAGGAAAGAGAAATCGGTTTGACTAATTTATTAGAGTTCTTTGAGGATGTAACAAGCAGGGTGGGTAAAGGAGAACCAGTGGATGTTGTGGCATTTGAATTTCCAAAAGGCATTTGATAAGGTGCCACATAAAAGGTTACTGCACAAGATACAGCTCATGGTGTTGTGGGCAGCATATTAGCATGGATAGACGGTTGGTTACCTAACAGGAAGCAGACAGTCAGAATAAAGGGTTATTTTCAAGTTGGCAAACTCTAACCAGTGGAGTACTGGGGCATCAACTATTTACAATCTATATTCATGACTTGGATAAAGGGACCGCAGGTGCGGGAGCTAAATTTTCTGATAACAGAAAGGGGTAGGGAAGTAAGTTGTGAAGATGACACCGAGGGCAGAATTTTCCATGCCCACTGGCGTCGGGCGTGTTCGGTGCCCTGAGCAGACAATATGGCGAGAAGGCCAAAAATCGGTTTCACCATGTCGTGAAACCAGTTTGCGACTGTCCGCTCAGCCAGTTGATGGCGCGCGCCGATTCCTCGAGAGACGCGTTAACTAAACCCTGGGGGCTGCAGCCTTCTTGCCTTTCGGGGCCGTGTCTTATTTACAGCAGCCATCGGCTGGAAGTCCAGAGAGGTGTACGCGTGGCTGCACTTTATAAATTTGGCGCCCAGCATGATGAAGCGGCGAGGTGACGGTTTGGTGGGTGAAGTGGAGCCCGCTCGCCATTGAAACGCCGTGTTTCCCAGGAATGCATAATTAACACGGCAGGATTGGGACGATAAGACATGCGAAGCCGCCATTGTGGCCAGTGAGAAAAATGTCATTCTTGCCAGCCGCCCACTACCTGCTTTTATATTCCATTCCCCTTGTGATAAACACCAAGATTCCATTTGCCTTCCCAACCACTAGCAGTTTTTGCATGCTAACTTTTTGTGATTCATGTACAAGAAAACAAAGATCCCTCTGCACTGCAGCCTTCTGTGGTCGCTCTCTATTTAAATAATATTTTGCTTTTCTACTCTTCCTGCCAAAGTGGAATACCTCATGTTTCAGCACATTACACTTCATATGCCAAATTTTTGCCCACTCACTTGTCTCTTTGCAGACTTTCTGGGTGGAATCATCCCAGATTTGCACTTATCTAGCCTTCTCTCGTACTCCAATTTTTTGCTGCAGCTATATAGGGCCTTAGTGGGACTACATCTGGAATACTGAGTACAGTTTTGGTCATCGTACTTAAGGAAGGATACACTTGGAAGCAGTTCAGAGATGGTTCACTAGGCTGGTTGCTGGGATTAGAGGTTTGTTTTATGAGGAAAGGTTGAGCAGATTGGACCTTTACTCATTGGCTTTTAGAAGAAATAGAGGTAAACTTACTGAAACCTACTGATTCTGAGAGGACCTGACAGGGTGGATATAGGGAGGATATAGAGAAAGGTGGAAAGAAAAATTACATGGGGAGGGCCCACCACCCGTGGTTAACTAAAACAGTTAAAGACAGCATCAAACTTAAAGCAAAAGCATGTAATTGCGCAAAGATGGGTGGCAGGTCAAAAGATTGGAAAGAATATAAAGAACAGCAAAGAATGACAAAGAGATTAATAAGGAGGGAAAAATTAGACTACAAGAGAAAGCTGGCTAGTAAGATAAAAATGAATAGTAAGAGTTTCTATAGATATTTAAATAAGAAAAGAGTTAACAAAGTGAGCATTGGTCCTATAGAAAGTGCATCTAGGGAATTGATAATGGAAAGTAGGAAGATGGCGGATGAATTAAACAGATGTTTTGCTTCAATACAAGTAACATCCTGGAAACAACTATAAATCAGGAAATGGAAGGGAACGTGGAACTCAGGAAAATTACAGTCACCAGGGAAGTGGTATTGAGCAAGTTGTTGGGCCTGTAGGCTGACAAATCCTCAGGTCCGGATAGACTTCACCCTCAGGTCTTGAAAGAAGTGGCCGGTGTGATGTTTGATGCACTGGTTTTAATTTTCCAAAATTCTCAAGATTCAGGGAAGGTTCCAATAGATTAGAAAATAGCAAATGTAACTCTTTATTCAAAGAGGGAGGGAGACAGAAAGCAGGAAATTACAGGCCAGTGGTTTAACATCTGTCATAGGGAAAATGTTAGAAGCTATTGTTAAAGATGTTATAGCAGGGCACTTAGAAAAATTCAAGGCAATCAGGCAGAATCAACATGGTGTTTTGAAAGCGAAATCATGTTTAAATAATTTATTGGAGTTCTTTGAAGGAATCACAAGAACTGTGGATAAAGGGGAACCGGTGGATGTACTGTACTTAGGTTTCCAGGAGGCATTTGATAAGGTGTCTCATCAAATCTTATTGCAGAAAATAAAAGCTCATGGTGTAGAGGGTAACATATTGGCATGGATAGAAGATTGGCTGGCTAACAGGAAGCAGAGAGTTGGCATAACTGGATCTTTTTCTGGTTGGCAGGATGTGACAAGTGGTGTGCTACAGGGATCAATGCTGGGGCCTAACTTTTTGCAATTTGTATAAATGACGTGGACGAAGAGACTAAAGAAATGGTTGTGAAATTTTGCTGACAACACAAAAATAAGTGGGAAAGTAAATTGTGAAGAAGACATAAGGGACACAAAAAGACATAGGTTAAGTGAGTGGGCAAAGATCTGGTAAATGGAGTACAATGTGGGAAAATGGGAAATTGTCCATTTTGGAAGGAAAAATAAAAAAGCTTATTATCTAAATGGTGAGAGATTGCAGAGCTCTGAGATTCAGAGGGATCTGTGTGTCTTAGTGCATGAATCACAAAAGGTTAGTATGCAGGTACAGCAGGTAATTAGGAAAGTTAATAGAATGTTATCATTTATTGTGAGGGGAATTGAATACAAAAGTAGGGAGGTTATGCTTCAGTTGTACAGGGCACTGGTGAGAGACCACATCTAGAGTATTGTGTGCAGTACTGGTGTCCTTATTTAATGAAAGATGTAAATGCATTAGAAGCAGTTTAGAGAAAGTTTTCCAGACTAATACCAGGAATGAGCGGGTTGTCTTAAGAGGAAAGGCTGGACAGGTGAGGCTTGTATCCACTGGAGTTTCGAAGAGTAAGACGCCACTTGGCTGAAACCTTTAAGATCCTGAGGGGTCTTGACAGGGTGGATGTGGAGAGGATGTTTCCTCTTGTGGGAGAATCTAGAACTAGGGGTCACTGTTTAAAAATAAGGGGTCGCTCATTTAAGACGGAGATGAGAAGAAATTTATTCTCTCTGAGGATCGTGAGTCTTTGGAACTCTCTTCCTCAAAAGGTGGTGGAAGCAGAGTCTTTGAATATTTTTAAGACAGAGCTAGATGGATTCGTGATTAACAAGGAGGTGAAAGGTTATTGGGGGTAGGCAGGAATGTGGGGTTGAGGTTACGTTCAGATCAGCCATGATCTTATTGAATGGCGGAGCAGGCTCGAGGGGCTGAGTGGCCTACTCTTGCTCCTAATTCGTATGTTCGTATGTATGTAGGCTCATATGTACATATGTTTGTATGTAGGATGTTTCTTCTTTTAGGGAGTCTAGGACTAGGAGGCACATTTTACAAATAAGGGGTCTCCCATTTAAGATGGAGATGAGGAGGAATTTCTTCTCTCAGAGGGTCGCTGATCTTTAGAATTCTCTGCCCCATTGAGTAGTGGAGGCTGGGTCACTGAAATATATTCAAGGCTGAGTTGGACCTGATATTTGATAGACAAGGAGTCAAGGATTATGGGGGCCAGACAGGAAAGTGGATTTAAGGCCACAATCAAATCAGACATGATCTTATTGGATGGCAGAGCAAGTTCGAAGGGCCGAATGGCCTATTCCTGCTTCTATTTCTTATGATCTAAGGCCTTCCCACCATAATAAACTGAGGGGCTGGAACCTGTGGAAAACTACTCAGGCTGTATGCACCAGAGAATGTTTGACATCGGATGTAAATGTGCATTTTAAATATAATCAGTAATGATAAGTGTAGTGAGGCACCTCATGAACAACACTGAAAGAAACTAATCTGTATTGTACCACAGTATATGGTAAAGTCAATCCTGAACTGTTATGTAACAAACCATTGCAAATTTTATGAATAAAGTATACTTTTCTAAAAAATATGAAAATTCTTCACACAGACATGCAAGGCTATGGAATTCATTTCCAAGGGTTAGTGGCTGAGCTGGGGGCAATGCCAACTTTTAAGGTTGGATGGGTGGAATTTCTATGTAAAAATCCTGACACAACAACTGTCGGCCCAAAATGATGTAACATCCCATCTCTCCAGGGCAGAGGTACGGAATCAAGTGATCTGCTAATATCAGAGAGAGATACCCACTTGAGGAGTAAGGGTGTTGAGGGGAATGGAGAGGGGACATGAATTGGGATTAATTAGAAAGGACTGTAAAAGCAAAACAGTGGATCATGTTCGATGGATGTCCTATTCTTGGGTTTCTCTGCTAGAGTTTAACAGGACCATACCTTTGTTTCTCTGACAGATGTAACCATTTCTATCACCCGTGCAGCTCCTGTCATCCCAGCGTCCAGTGAACTGTGGGTGTAAGGCATGCCAGATCACTGCACAGTTTACCTGAAAAGACAATACAGCAGCTTAGTCCTCGTGTTAAACTCAGTCAGATACAGAGCCATCATCTCTCTAGGCAGGAGACCCAGTCACCAGATAGCAGCTCAGTCAGCAGTGACTGGCCAATTACTGGCTGCACAAGTATAACTGACCTTGGCCAGACCTCAAGGGCACTGATGGGTCAATAATGGATACCCTGAAAGCCTACCTGACGAAGAGTGGCTTTGACCTCAACAGCTGGGAGGAGAGTGCACTGACCACCCGCTGGAGAGCCCTACTTTACCAGGGCGTAACTGGCTTTGAAGTAGGATGATGATGACAAAGGACGAAGACGTGAAAGTGAGAAGGAAGCTCATGAAGACCCGCAAGCCCTCATCGACCACAGACTGGCCAACTGACTAACTAATAACCGAGTGTCGATGTGGAATGTGGATTTTAAATATGGATTTCTTCCCCCCGATAATGCTGTTTCTCCCTTAGCCTTTTACATTTCCTTTTCTACCTCTTTTACCTCGCACTGACTACAGCCTCTCTCTCTCATTTCTCCCCCTGTCTTTCTCTCCCTCTCTCCATTCTAGGGCTCTGTGGCAAGCATCCTCCTCCCTTCGAGTGACTGCCAGAAGAAGATGGAATGCAACAAGCATGTGTTGAAAACAATAATAAATTTATCTGCATCAGCCATGGCTCAGGAGGTAGTGCTCTTGCCTTCAAGCCAAAGGTTGTGGGTTCAAGTCCCACTCCAGGGACTTGAGTACATAATCCAGGCTGATACTTTAGTGCAGCAGTGGAGGAGAGAGCTGCTCTGTTAGAGGTGTTGTCTCTCGGATGAGACATTAAGACAAGCCCCATCTACCCTCTCACGTGGATGTGAAAAATCTCACAATATTATTTTGAGGAACAGCAGAGATTCTCCAGACAAATCAATCCTTCGGCCAATCTGATTCTGAGACCTGGCTGTGTGCAAATTGGTTATCGCATTACCTACATTACAACCGGGACCATCACTCATTAAGGTATTTAATTAGCTGTGAGATGCTTTGGGATGTCTTGAGGTTGTGAAAGGAACTATATAAATGCAAGTTCTCCTCTTTAATAGCAACATAATCTTCCATTTCCTCCTTGATAACTTTTCAATTTGAATTCAAGCTTGTTTCCTTTAAACTGAGTCCTTTGTCCTTACTATCCCCCTCTACATTTGTCTACCTCTGCTTTGACCATTCAGTACCTTTCAACATCTCATAGCAGTTCTGCCTGCCCACTGGGTCATGCCCTCACACATGCAGGCACAGCACCACGGTATTTCCAAAGTGGGAAGAGGGCCAGTCTCAAGAGCAGCGAGGGGCAACTTGGGGACCTCTCAGCAGTGCCCATGCAGGTTCATCAGGAAGACAAATTCTTCCATTTAATTGAGTGAATTAGGAACAGCATTTGCAAAAGGAGCTCAGGGAAGGAGGGGGTTGAGTGGGGTTGGGGGTGGGGGAATGCTTTCAAGACCTGCAGGGGTGGGTGAATGTGGGAATCCCTGGTATCCAGTCACCTGACGACATCATTCGCTCATCGTCCAAACAGCACCAGGCCAAGAGGGGCAACTCACCACTTCACTGTCTGCAGATGAAGTGTGCTGGCCTGAAGGTTCCCCCGGAGCCCAGTTGACATATTTCAGTGGTTCCTTTTGCAGCCACTGGAAGTCCTTGTCTGTGTCATGCAACCCGATCCAGAGGTCGAAGGTGATGTTTGGAAGAATGGCTGTGATAAAAGCTGATGTGGAAAACACATATAGATCAGGTGGTGCAATAAGCGGCTGGTAACAGTGCTGAATCCCAGAGGTGGACACAGTGAAGGAGCTCCCCAGTACTACTGATGAAATGAGGGTAATTTTGACTTTGAGTGTATAATGGACAACAGCAAATCAGCAATCTGTTTATCGCCTCTCTTAAATTTTATTTCTGTTGAAGTCAAAATTACCCCCAATTACAGCAATCAGTTGGCAGCCTGGGAATCAGATGTAGTGAAATCTGATTTACACTTTGCACAGTTCCACTCACTTTCATGAAATAATCATTGAGATTACCTTGGCCGATCCTGACCTCCTAAGCACAATGCTTTCCTTGATCACAGAGCAGTGAACAGTTCCCCAGGTGGTTTCTGCGGTCTGAAGAGAACCTACTGGTTACTCTGTGAGATTGTGGAGAGGGACTCCACCTCCCACTCTCACTCCCTGTTCTAATTGGGCAGCTCAGTCATGGGGGCTGGGTGCCTGAGTAACTCTGCGATTCAAACACTGGCCACACGTAGGTTGCCAACCCTCCAGAATTGGTCTGGAGCCTCCAGAAATTGAAGATCAGTCTCCTGGACAGTGTGCAATCCTTGAGAAAAATCATCAGGACATTAAAAAAGATTTTTTTTTTGTCATTTTCTTTCAATATTTCTCTCTATCAGATATAAAAATAATGAAAATGGGAAATAAAAAAAGGTTGTTTGGCTGATAGTCAAACATCATCCAATTGGGTAATGAGTCTTTTTGATTTCCAATTGGTGGTAGGAAGGCAGTACATCACAAGGATGTGTTGCCCTATGAGTAGCTGGAGTATGGGGGCAGATCATGTGGCGAGGCCTCCAGGAATACATTTAATCACAGTTGGCAGCCCTAGTCACCCGGCTGTAATCCCTCTCCGATGTGAGCAATCCAGCACCTACTTACAGTCTTTATAGTCTTTACTAACAGCTTTAAAGCAGGTTTCAGGGGTCACTACGGCATATTAGCTGGTGCCACAAATCATTGGTGTGTATGTTCTTGGTTCTGTGTGCCATTGTGTGTGTGTGTGCAAATTCATGGGTTGTGTACACATGTACACATCCCTGTCTATACGCGTGTATTTCTATTTATCCATGTGTAACCACATACACCTACGTGTGCATGTTCACAGATTTGTGCGGTCTGTATTTGTGCGGTCTGTATCCGTGCGGTCTGTATTGTGTGGTCTGTATCTGTGCGGTCTGTATCTGTGCGGTCTGTATTTGTGTGGTCTGTATCCGTGCGGTCTGTATCTGTGCGGTCTGTATCCGTGCGGTCTGTATTTGTGTGGTCTGAATTTGTGTGCTTGTATGCCTGTATCGTGTGCATATTAACACAAGTGTTTATGTGAATGTGTGCTGTGTTTGTGACATCATGTGTCCATGTGCATGTTTGCATGTTAAACACTTGCTCATGAGCACAGCTTGTGTGCACATGTTAACATGTTTGTGTCCATGTGTGTATGTCTTTGTGTACATGTTTGAGTGTGTTCATACCTCTCTTATTCCAAATACAGTCTCTAATGCTGAAGCTCCTCACTGACCTATCTCAGAGGTAGGGTGCAGTGAATGGGCGGAATGGGGACAACTGACCAAAATCAGAGGCAATTAATTGAGAAAACCTATTAAGGTCGGCAAAATTAAACTCAAGACAGAAGCAAATGATGAATTGGAGTCTTGGTGCTGAAATATGAATGGACAAAGACCATCAGCAATTGATACCTTGCTCATTGAGATTAGAGATTGTTGCTAGCAGCCCTCCTGCTCTCTCACAAGCAGCCTTTCCTTCAATCCAGTTAACACGATCCACTTTAGAATATCCATGTACCTGGAAACACTGCAGGGCAAAGAAAGAGAGGAGTTAGGAGAGACTGAATGAGAGAGGTGCAGAGAATGAGAGGGGAGAGTTAGAAAGCAAGAATAAAGGACGTGTGCTGATTCCTAACCTTGTGCTCTTCCTTCTGAGACCAGCGTGACGCAGTGGAGTGATTCACAAGCCAATTAACTGTCTGACAGGGCACAATGCAAACACTCCTTCCAGACCTGTAATCATCCTTCATTATACCAGTCGACAGGGTGGTTAGTCCTATACAGCAGGTGGGTTTCCAGGGCAGATGAGGGAGAATGGTGGAGGGTGCAGAGAATGAGGGAGGAGAGAGAGAGAGGGAACTAGAAGGAAAAGCTGAGAATTGGGAGCCTGGTGTAAGTGAGAGGGGGGCAGTGCAGAGACTAAGGGGAGAGCACAAGGGGGAAATGTAGCAAAGGTAAGGGTAAGGGAAGAGAGACATAGATGGCAAACACAGTTTGCATCTTATTTTATCTCTTTACTGCCGGCATCTTTCTCTTCTCTAAAGGCATCATTTGTTACTAGGCTACTGGCAATGGGTGACTGTCCAAGTGATCACTGTCCAACTATTAGCCTTGGAAGTGCCCCTTAGGAAGCTATTCCATTAGACAGGGCACATCAACAACTCAGCACGAGCAGTCGGACATTGATCAGGAGCAGTGAGCCTCCCAATAATCCGGGGCATTGAACTCAGCTGGTCCTCTTACCAGCACTCTGATTAAAATCAATCAATTCAGCAAAGAATGAAGGGTCAAACCTGGTTCAGCCAGGCCAATCCAGGAGACCTCTGGTGCAGGGTCTGGTGTTTACAGGTATCCCAGAGCAGATACGTGATGGGGAAGGGCTACACAGAGCAATTTGCCTGTCTCCTGCTAATGTGATGAAACGCAAATATTTATCCTAATCCGAAGTCAGGAACTCCAGTTTCCGATGAGCCTCAGTTCTTTTGTGCATGCGCTGGCCAGAAAATGGCCGCACATGCGCAGTTTGTTTATTTTACCTTCTTCAGGCCAGGAAGCGGGTCCTGTGTGCCTGTGCAGAAGCAAGGAAGGGCAAATGGAGTAAAATGCAGGTTGGATGGCATTACCAAGTAGGAGTCCCAGGGAGCAGGACATGGGAAGGGGACAGAGAGAAGGTCCTAAACCAGGGAGGGGGGGACAGGGAGAGGTCCCAGGAGGAAGTCCCAGGTATGGGACAAAGACAGGGATCAGAAATAGATCCCATTAAGTTAAACTAAAGAAAGGAGCAGAGAACTGGGCTCCCAATTAAAGAAAGAACTGCAGTGGGCAGACCTGAAGTGAAGTGGGCTTGAGAGAAGCCCTGAAGATCCAAGAAGGCAGTCAAAGGTTGTTGACTCCATGCTGCAGGGCAAAGGTGCCTCTTTTGAAGCAGTGGAGTTCTGCTTAGCATGGCTGAAGATCTGAAATTGTGCTTAGAAGGCGAAGCTTGAGTGCACTTGGAAATCCAGGGGAAAGGAATCTCAGAGGGCGGGACTGAAACCCTGCGAGGCCATTGTTGAAACTGCCCAAATAGGACCCTCATGAGAAAGATGAAGTTTCAGTGAGTTTGGTTGGTTCACAAACATCTGGGTGGGCTGTTGAGAAATCCATGGAATCTGCTTTGGTTGCATCTGCCATTTATTGTTCGGTGTGTGTCAGACTGAGAAGACAGGGGTTTTGAGCGCTCAGAGAAGAAAAACTGCAAGTAAATTGGGACAGTAGCTAACTGAAAAATCAGTTATAGGACTCAGTAAAGTGATCAGTTTAGCAGAAGTGCTACTGGAAGACTGAGGAACACATTTGTTTACTCTGAAGTTTAAGAAACAGCGAGTTTAGAATGCGGTTTATGGTTGTCTTGGGGAGAGATACGAGTTGGGTGAGAAACATCAAGTGAATGTTCAGTAATTCATTGGAAGGAAACTGACTACAACTGGGCCTGTCCCAAGAGAGAAACCTTTGTGTCAAGCTAGTGGTAACTCTTCCGTGGTTTCTGTGTTTGTAAAGATATTTCTGGGGTAAATGAATTGTAGGAATTTGAAACGTCTTCTTGTGTTTGTATTCAGATTTTTACAACCTTTTTGTCTTGTGTGATACTGTTCACCTTTCTTGTTTCAATAAATATTTTATTCTTTGTATTAAAAGTTCATCAGCAGACTCCTGTGAATTTGTTCAGTAACTTACCTCAGTTTCTAAACAAAAGTTAGGATCTATCAAGCCAGGTTTCACTCTGGGATCTGACTTGTCCAGTATTAACATCAGCTGGGATCATAACACTAAAAATCAAAATGTACACTGAAACTAATATAAAAGAGAAAATGCTCAGTAGGTCAGTCAACATCATTCAGCATTACCATTTCCAAACACTGTCCTTTCAATCCCTCTCCCATGTTGAAACCCCTTCCCTCAGATCCACCCACTGAACTGTGAGGATGGCTTAGTGTTTCTAGGTCACTGCTGTCAGTAAAGATTAATCTTCAGACACTGCTGCAAACAAACTAGGAGAAAAATTCACAGCGGGCATTAAAGAAAATGTTTTTAAAACACGTTCTCTGAACAGTTTTCTAAAACAATTGGAGATGGGTAAAAAAGCTGTTTTGTGGCAGTCAAGATTCATCCAATCAGGTACTGGAGAATATGTTTGCTTTCTAATAGGAAGGCAGGACATCAGGGGGGTGGGGATGGAAGATGACCAATAGTTAGAGTGCCAGGGGAGGGGCCCTGGGAAATGGGAGGTTATGTGACAGAACCTCCAGGGATATATCCCAGCACATTTGGCAGCTGGAGGTAGCAGTCAGGCTAAAGGTGATGACCCACCCTCCCGGAAGAGGATTCTGACACAGGATAATGACCTGGGCAGGTAAGAACGCCTTTTGTTACAGACACAATGCAATACCAGTCGGTTACAGAGTGGCAAATATAAACATGAGCTGTGGGAAATTAAGCACTGCTGGATCTGAAACAATTGGAGTTGAATAATCTTGCACTGGGGAGTCAGCAGGAGGAGAATGGGTTGCCTCACTCGCTACCTTACTTAAACCAATAATAAAACAGAAAATGGTGGAAACACTCAGCAGGTCATTCACCTGAAACATTAACCCTCTTTCTCTCTCCACAGGTACTGCCAGAAATGCTGAGGACTTGCAGCATTTTGTTTTTATTTCAGGTTTCCAGCATTTGCAGTATTTCGCTTTGTTAATGCCTTATTTTAAAATGCAGATGAACTTGAATCTGTAGGTAGGGCGTTCCACCCTGACACTAACAGAGAACCGTTTCTCCCCATCAGAACATAAGGCCTTAATCATCCTTTCGGGGAGATACTGGTGGAGTGATAACGTTACTGGGCTTGTAATGGAGAGGACCAGGCTGTTACCCTGGGCACATGGGTTCAAATCTCACCATGGCAGCTAGTTCAAAATTCATATTAACAAAATCTGCAATACAAAGCTAGTCTCAGTAATAATGACCATTAAACCATTGTTGCAAAATCTAGTTCACTAATGCCTCTTCAGGAAAGGAAATCTGCTGCCCTTACCTGGTCTGGCCTACATGTGACTCCAGACCCACAGCAATGTGGTTGACTCTTAAATGTCCTCTGAAATGGCCTAGCAAGCCACTCAGTTCAAGAGCAACTAGGGATGGGCAACAATCACTGACCTTGCCAGCGATGCCCACATCCCATGAAAGAATAAAGAAAAAACAATCCACCACAGTATCCTAACACATACTGACTGATGCAAAACACCACATGATTAGACCAAGTGCTGAGTGGATATGAAGATTTATTACAGAGTTTACGATGCTCCTGGGGTCAGTACATTCAATATGTCATAAAAACAAAAGAACTGGTCCTGTATTTGACAATAATACCTTGTTTACAAATGGGGTCCATCCCCTTGGACAACCCCCAGAATGTGCAGATGGCGGAGGAGGTAAAGGGGGCTTCACCACAGAGCTGTTTGTCCGTTTACATATGTACTGCAGGCCATTCAGGCATCTCTGGTCACCCCACACCTCTGTAATGAGAATGGAAACACGTGTGTGTGAGAGAGATGGAATGAAAGTGAGAGAAACAATAAAAGGACTGAGAAAGGATAAGAGCAAGAGGAAAGTGAGGGAGAGAATGAGTGAGAACAAATGAGAGTGAGAGCGCATGAGTGAGAAAGAGAGGAAAGAATCACAGAATCTTACAGCACAGATGGAGGCCATTTGGTCCATTGTGTCTGTGCTGATCCTTTGAAAGAGTTAGCTAATTAGTCCCGCTGGAGAAAATTAAAGTAAGACAGGATGAGAGATTTGAAAGAAAATGAATGAGTGCGAGACCATGAGCGAGATTGAATGAGGAAACATGAGAAACTGAGAGACAGCATCTTATTTACTCAGTTTCAAACCACAAATCAAATTAAAATAAGGAAAGTTGAAGCATAAATGTTTTAAAAGGCTGGTATTGTTTTTAACTGGTTTAAAGGGCCAATGGAAATTATTTGACAATCTTATTGAGTTTATAAATTCACAGGATACGAGCACAATGGATATTTTGTGTCTTTGTTATATGACCATCTAACTCTTATCACACTTCCCAACCTTAAGAAAAAGATGCCAAATATTCCTTCAGGAAGAGGGTGTCCCTTTGAGGTGAATAGGGAATTTCCTGTAAAATTACAAGGTAAGGCCATTGTTTCTCAGTGCTGCTCACATCAATCACTGCCTTGGAGTTTGATATTAAAAGGGCAGTAAATTATGAAACCGGTGATTGTAACTCTTGTGGTAACTTATTTGTCATCTCCAATTTACCACACACTGTGAAAAACAACTGACTCCTCATTAACATCAACTAATGCCTTTGTAATTGATCCATTTCCACTGGGTGAAATTAATAGATTATGGTGTCCATTGCTGTCCAGTTGAATTGAGAGTTCTTTCCTCCCTGGTAGGATTGAGGAACTTCAATTTTGTGGGGAGACTGGAGAAGCTGGAGTTGACCTCCTTACAGCAGAGAAGGTTAAAAAGAGACTTAATAGAGGCGGTCCAAATCACGACTGGTTTTGATAGACTAAACAAGGAGAAATGGCAGTGACAAAGGGGGTCAGTAAACAGAGGACAAACTTAAGGTGATTGCCAAAGGAACCAGAGGCGGCATGAGGAAACGTCTTATAGACAGCGGGTTATTGTGATCTCGAACGCGCTGCCTGAAAGGGTGGAGGGAGCAGATTCAATAGTAACTTTAAAAAGAAAATTGAATAAATATTTGATGGAAAAACAAAGTGCAGGGCCATGGAGAAAGAGCAGGGAGTAGGATTAATTGGATAGCCTATCTATCAAAGAGCTGACACAGGCAAGATGGGCTGAATAGCCTTCTTCTGTGTTGTAACATTAAATGATGGTGAAATGATTACTTCAGTTAAGCTGATTACCTGGTCATAATCGCAATATTGTTTGTGGGAACTTACTCTGCACAAATTGGCTTTGCATTTCCTACACTGCATGAGCGATTGCACCTCTAAACTGCTTTATTAACTATAAAGTGCTTTGGGATGTGCTATATAAATGCAAGTTCCTTCTTTCTTACTCATGATGATCTTCTGCACAGTGCAGGAGATGGAGAGACTAGGTGTGAGTGAACTCTGCATTAACTTGTTCATCATTACTCAAACTAATCATCCATTGGGCTTTGACCACCGGTCTGGGTCAAGCTGGACAGGAGAAGGGAGCAGTGGGGTCCCAAGCTGATGCTAGCTCGGGGAGGAGGTGCCACTGGTAGTTTCCACACTCAGATCGGCGATATAACAGCAGGGAGCAGCTACTGGATCTCATGTCTACCCAGGAAGAACTGAGGGATTTCTATGCACTTGCAGAGTTTGAGAATTAATCAATTATTGACACCTTCCACTATAGCACCTGTTAATCAAAAGGGTTCCCATTCCCTTAAAGAGCAATGGCTTCACAATCACCAGCTTTAAATTATATACTACAATGCTGAAATCTCTGGAACCAACCCTGATCCACAGACTCTATGCTGTTACTTTGCTCCTGTGTGACCCTGGACAGTGCTTCTCATCAGGTTGTTCAACTGCAATGGGTCTGCTTCACAATCAAGCTCTTAGCTGACTCCATAATGGACAAACTTTCCAGCCCAAGCCCAAGGATAATCATCACGAGCAGGAACTTTGGCTGAATTCTCGCTCTCTAACCCGATCTCCGAGACCAATTTTAACCATTGAGACCGACCTAACCAGTCCAGGCTGAGAGATTGAAGCAGAGCTGTGCATCCCACCATGTAGCGAATTTATAAACCAGGCCACTGATGGAGCTCAGTCATCAGGGTTGTGATGAGTTCCAGTGAAAAGCTGTTATGGTTTTTGATAAGGTTGAACCAAGTGGCCACACCTCCTATAGACTCATAGAATCGTACTGCACAGGAGGGAATTCAGCCCATTGTATTGTGCTGCTCTTTGAAAGAGCTATTCATCAAGTCCCATTGCCCTGCACGCTTCCCAAAGCCCTGGAAAGACCCCTTAAAATATTTATCCAGTTCCTGTTAGAATGTTACTACTGAATCTGATTCCAGCACCCTTGCAGATATTAAAATCATAATAACTCCTGCGTTTAAAAAAAAAAAAAAAATTCACCTCTCCTCTGGCTATTACCTTAAATCTTTGTCATCAGCTCACCTATTATCGTTTTTATTACAGTCCAGGTCAGGTTTAAGCCTCCAAGATGGGATGTGTAAGTAGCTGGAAGGGATTGGGAAATATCTAGTTCATGAGGTTAATTTCCTTGTGGCTCTTACCTTTACTGGGTGACATGTAGACACATTTTCTGTCCCTAGAAATGGGTCGTGGCCTCCCTGAGGCCCAGGAGACAAAATTCAGGATCGAACCATCTGACCACCTGGAACACAGAACATGATAAGGAACAGCACCATTGTGCTGAATGTCAATCTTAATTAAAATCCTTCAGGCCTTAGTGACACTTGGGAAGTATGTGGATGTATCACGAGAACAAGATTTGGATTAGGGGTGTAATCCCTCATGGAAAGAAAGCCTGGTCCCCCTTACCATCCAGGTTCACCTTGGTCACCTATGGGATTAGAACCCAGCAGGTGTCTGTATTTTCAGGAAGAGTTGGGGTTTGGGAAGTGAGGCAAGAGGGAGGAAGATGAAGAAGAATAAGGCAATGAGAATGTGGAATTTGCTCCAACATGGAGTAGCTGGGGTGAATTGCATAGATACATTTATGGGGAAGCTATATATGTACATAAAGGAGAAAAGAATAGGATATGTTGACAGGGTGAGATGAAAAGTGACGAGAGGAATCTCATGTGGAGAATAAACACCAGCATCAACTAATTGGGCTGAATGGCCTAACATACGAACATACATACATACGAATTAGAAGCAGGAAGAGGCCACATGGCCCCTCGAGTCTGCTCCACCTTTTCATAAGATCACAGCTGATCTAATTGTAACCTCACCTTCACATTCCCACCTACCCCTTATAACCTTTTGTCCCCTTGCTTATCAAGAATCTATCTACCACTGCCTTAAAAATATTCAAAGACTTTCCTTACACCATGTTTTAAGGAAGAGAGTTCTAAAGCCTCGCTGTCTTCTAGTTCTAGATTCTCCCACAAGAGGAAACATCCTTTCCATATCCACCCTGTCAAGTCTCCTCAGGATCTTATATTTCAATCAAGTTGCCTCTTACTCTTCTAAACTCCAGCAGAAACAAGCTTAGCCTGTCTAACCTTTCCTCATAAGACAACCCTCCCATTCCAGGTATTAATCTATTAAACCTTCTCTGAACTGCTTCCAATGTATTTATGTCCTTCCTTAAATAAGAAGGCCAATTCTGTACACTGTAGTCTAGATGTGGCCTCACTAATGCCCTGCATAACTGAAGCATTACCTCCCTACTTTTGTATTCAATTTCCTTTGCAATAAACAATAACATTCTATTAGATTTCCTAATTATTTGCTGTACCTGCATACTAACCTTTTGTGATTCATACGCTAGGACACCCAGGTCCCTTTGCATCTCAGAGCTCTGCAATCTCTCACCATTTAGATAATATACTTCTCTTTTATTCTTCCTGTCAAAATGGACAATTTCCCACTTTATGCTAGATCTTTGCCCACTCACTTAACCTATCTATATCCCTTTGTAGCCTCCTCAAATCCTCTTCACATCTTACTTTTCTACCTATCTTTGTGTCATCAGCAAACTTAGCAACCCTACCTTCGGTCCCTTCATGCAAGTCATTGATAAAAATCGTAAAAAGAGTTGAGGGCTCAGCACTGATCTTTGTGGCATACTTCTCATTACATCTTGCCAACTATCTGTTTCCTGTTAGCTAGCCAATCTTCTATCCATGCCAATATTTACCGCCTACACCATGAACTTTTATTTGTCACAATAACCTTTGATGTGGCACATTATCAAATACCTTCCGAAATCTAAGTACAGCACATCCACTGGTTCCCCTTTATCCACAGCACATGTTACTTCTTCAAAGAATTCTAATAAATTGGTTAAACATGATTTTCCTCTCATAAAACCATGATGACTCTGCCTGATTTCTTTGAATTTGTTTTACACGCCCTGCTATAAGATCTTTAATAATAGCTTCTAACATCTTCATTAAGACAGATGTTAAGCTAACTGGCCTGTAGTTTCCTGCTTTCTGTCTCCCTCCCTTTTTGAATAAAGGAATATATTCGCCATTTTCCAATCTAATGGAACTTCCCTGAATTTAGGATAATTTTGGAAAATTTCCATGATTATCGCCATACCTTTCTGACAAACTTCCACTATTTCCTCCCTTATGGCCTGTCCTACCATATGGTTACTGTTTGGGGGCCTGTACACCACTCCCTCAAGTGACTTCATGCCTTTAACATTTTTCAAAACTATTCATACTGCTTCTACATCCTGGTTTCCCGAACTTAGGTCATCCCTCTTTATTGCGCTAATACCATCCTTAATTAAGATTGCCACCCCTCCATCTTTTCCTAGTTTCCTGTACTTCCTCAATTTTCAGGTCCCAATCTATGTCATCCTGCAGCCACGTCTCTGTAATAGCCATCAGATTGTACATATTTATTTCTATTAGTGTTGTCAGTTCATCTGTCTTGTTTCGAATGCTACATGAATTCAGATACAGAGCCTTTTAGTTTTATCCTTTTATTATTTTTGTAGCCTCTAGCATTATCTGTTGACTTATTCTTATATCTGCACTCTCTGTATCTGTTTATCATTTTCCACATTAATACCTTTCTCCCTTGCCTTGTCTCTACTCTTTGGTTTGACACATTTTCCCAAATTTGATGCCTTACCCCACTGTTTAGTTTAAAGCCCTCTTTACTTTCCTAGTTATGTCGCTCACTAGAACACTGGTCCCATTACAGTTCAAGTGTAAATCCTCCCAGTGGTACAGTCCCCACTTTCCCCAGTACCAGTGCCAGCGCTCCACAAACCGGAACCTACTTCTCCCACACCAGGTCTGAGCCACACGTTCGTCTCTCCAATTTTGGTTAATTTTCTGTTCTGTGGATTCTATGTAATAAGAAAGGTGAGTCATGAAGGAAGGGCTGGATACAGGAGAAAATAAGACAAAAGGACTGACTGGAGGGGAGGGGAGAGAGATTAATGTACAAAATGGAGATGTGCTATTACAAAATCAGTAATGAGGTACAATGAAAGTAGTCAAGAGGTTCCAAGATGCAGAGTGCGAGTGTGAAAGGGTTCCACACTGCACAAGGATAAATACCACAAACCTGAATCGTCCATCATTCTCATTGGTGTGGAGACCAATCCACCAAAACTGATCCTGAAACCGGGAAAGCTGGAAAAGAAGAAAATGAGCTGGTCATTCCATTCACTATAGGCATCACATTTAAAAAATTCATTCTTGGGATGTGGCCAGTGCTGAGTGTTGTGGGAGCTGCACTCATCCAGACAAGTGGAGGTTATTTCATCACACTCCACTTGTGCCTTGGACAAATTTTGAGGAGTTGGGAAGTGAGTCATCTGCCACAGAATTCCCAGCCTCTGATCTGCTCTGGTAGCCATGACACTAATGTGGCTGGCTTAGTTTCTGGTCAGTAAGCTGTAATTACCAGGCCGGATTTGCTGATGGTAATACGCTAATTTCCAGTGGGTTTCTGCCTGTGTTACTATCAGAAATCTAGGCTGCTGGGTTCAAACAAGTCACATCAACTGCTCATGGAGAACGACCATTTGACAAGGTGCTGGAGAGCAGTTGGATTCAACCAGGCTTAGAACTGTGTTCCAAAAAGGAGTGAAGTTGGGGAGAACAATTTCCTTCACATCTGTTTTCGAGGTGGAAGGTACCAAAGACATTCCAGAAATAATGGAGAACCAAGGGTCTACCGAGAATGAGGAGCTTAAAGAAATCAGTATAAGAAATAGTCTTAGAGAAATTAATGGGAGTAAGTGGCAACAAATCTCCTGGGACCAGATGACCTGCATCCTAGGGCCTTTAAAGAGGTAGCTGCATTGATAGTGGATGTTTGGTTCTGATCTTGCAGAGTTCCTGAGATTCTAGACCAATTCCTAAGGATTGGATGGGAGTAAACGTAACCCACTACTGAAGAAAGCAGGAGGAGAGAAAAACTGGAACTATAGATCACTTGGCCTAACATCAGTAGTAGGCAAAATGCTGGAATCTATTGTTAGGGATATGGTAATAGGGCACTTAGAAAATCATAATATGATTAAGCAGAGTCAACACAGATTTATGAAAGTGAAGTTGTGTTTGACAAACCTGCTAGAGTTTTTTTGAGGATGTAACTAGTAAGATGGATAAGAGGGACCGAGCGGATGTGATGTATTTCAATTTTCAAAAAGTATTTGATAAGGTGCCACACAAGAGGTTATTGCTCAAAATTAGGGCTCATAGGATTGAGGGTAATATATTAGCACAGATTGAGGACTAGCTAATGAACAGAAAACAGAGAGTAGGAATAAATGGGACATTTTCAGGGTTCACAGGCACTGGTGGCGTACTGCAAGGATCAGTATTTGGTTCTAAACTATTTACAATCTATATCAATAAGTTATATGAAGGAACTGAATGTGTCTACGTCTGCTGACAATACAAAGTTAGCTGGGAAGGTAAATGGTGAGAAAGATACAAGAGGCTGTAGAGGGCCATGGACAGATTGGGTGTGTGGGCAAGAAAATGGTGGGTGGAATACAATGTAGTGAAGTGTGAAGTTATCCGCTTTGTTAAGAAAAATAAAAGAATAAAATATATTTTGAATGGTGAGAGTCTGGGAAATATTAGTATTCAGAGGGACCTAGGTGAATCACGGAGTTAACATGCAGAAACAGCAAGCAACTGGAAGGCAAATGACACGAAAGCTTTTGTTAAAAAGGGATTGGAGTATAAGAGTGAAAGAGTCTTGCTATAATTCTATAGGTCATTAGTGAGGCTACACCTGGAATACTGAGTGGAGATTTGGTGTCCTTATCCTAAGGAAGGATACACTTGTCCTAGAGGGAGTAAAATGAAGGTTCACTGATTCCTGAGATTAAGGGATTGCCTTAGGAACAGGGATTGAATAGACTAGGCCTATACTCCCCAGAGTTTAGAAGAATGAGAGGTGATCGAGTTGAAACATATAAAATTCTTAAAGGATTTGAAGGATAGATGCTGAGAAGATATTTCCTCTGCTGAGGAATCCAGAACACAGGGTGACAATCTCAGAACAGGCTGAGTCTACTGACACTGCAACTGCATCGCTTCCTGTGATGGCTTCAAAAATGCAGAAGTGGAAGAAATATTAACTCAAGCCTATGCGGTCTAGCTGTGTACAATAACGTATCTTATTTCGAGTTATTGAAGTTTGAGAAGTTAATGGTTAGTGGAGTTGAAACACTTTCAATTTTCCCAACAACTTGAAGTTCTTATAGCGAAAAAGGAAAATGCTCGAGGAAACTGTTTTCAATCAATCAACTGAATCACAGAGAAGAAAGCTGCAGTGTTTGGGCAGTTGTTATTGGAGATTCCATAGTCAGGGGGCAGGCAGGCAATTCTGTAACTGTGATCGTAAGTCCCACACGGTGTGTCGCCTCCCTGGTGCCAGGGTAAAGGACATCACGGAAAGAGTGCAGAATATTCCAAAGGGGTGAGAGAGTGAGGCAGAAGTCGTGGTACAGCAACATAGAGAGAGCAGATCCTGAGGTCCAAAGGTCAGATTTTCAGGAACTAGGAAGTTAAAAAGTAAGACCTTGATGGTAGTAATCTCTGGATTACTGCCAGTGCCAGAGTATTAGCCAGAGTAGAAATAGGAAGCTTCGCCATGTCTCTTTTTTCAGCAATACTCAAATAAGAAAATAGGGAGATCAATGCCTGGCTTAAGGCCTGGTGCAGGAAGGAGAGGTTCAGATTCTTGGGACATTGGATCAGCTCTGGGACACAAGGCACATATTCCAAAGGGATGGGTTCCACCTCAACAGGACTGGGACCGATGTTCTCCCGGGGAGTTTTACTAGTGTGGTTGGGGAGGGTTTAAAAGAATTTGGCAGGGGTTTGGGCACCAGCATATAGAAGTAGAAAAGAGGAATAGGGTGTATAATGTGAGATCATTGGACAGTACTAGAGAAAGAAATAGTACCTTATTAGATAGCAGCGCACCAAGAAGGACTATGAGGAATACAAAGACAGGATTACAATGCATGTATGTAAACGTACAAATTGTGATGAATAAGGTTGTTGAGCTACAAGCACAAATAGCTATGTGAGAATATGATGTAGTGGCAATAACAGAAATGTGGTTTAATATACAAAGATATAAAATGTTCAGAAAAGATAGAGAAGGAAAATAGGGAAGTGGGGTGGCGGTACTAATTAGGGAAGACATTGCAGCTTTGGAAAGAGGGGATGTCCTTGAGGGGGCAAGGACAGAATCCATTTGGTTAGGGTTGAGAAGCAAAAAAGATAAGATCATGATACTGGGGGTATTCTATAGGCCTTCAAATAGTTAGAGAGAGAGGAACACCGAGGAATCACAGAGATGTATAAGAACTACAGAATGGTGATACTGGGGACTTTAATTACCCAAATATTGATTGGGATAACGTTACAGTAAAATATGAAGTGGGAAGAATTTCTGAAACATGCTCAAGAGAACTTCCTTGATCAGAATGTTCTTGGCCCATCTAGAAAGAAGACATTTCTGGATCTGTTGCCAGGAAATGAGGTGGGCCAAGTGTCTGTGAGGGATCGTTTGGGTAAGAGTGATATTGTATTATAAGTTTCAGATTAGTAGCAAAGAATAGTGAGAAACAATCTAATATTGGAAGAGGGCTAATTTCAATATGATGAGAAGGGGTCCAGCCAGGGTAAGATGGAACTGGAGACAGAGAGGAAAAACTGCAACAGAACAACGGGTGACCTTTAAGGAATAGATGCTTCAGGTACAAGCCAACAAGAGTGAAAGGCAAGGGGGCCAAGAACAGGGCTTGTTGAGTGATGAGGGAGATGGAGAATATGATGAAACAATAAGGGAAGCTGTATGATACATGTCAGATGAGTTCTTCAAGTGAAAACCAAGTCAAATACAATAGGTTGAGAGGGAAGGTAAAGAGGAAAATAAGGCAGAGAGTATGAAAATAGAATGGCAGTCAACATGAAAGGAAACCTAAAATCCTTCTACTAACATGTAAATGTTAAACAGATAGTAAGAGGGGGAGTGGGTCCTATTGGGGACAGAGAGGGTGAGATATGCTTCGAGGCACAGGCTAAGGCTAGAAACTGGAGCAGTTCCTACAGATTGGAGGGTGGCAAATGTAAACCCCACTGTTTAAAAAAGGAGGGAGAGAAAAAAGAGGATTACAGACCAGTTAGCCTAACATCACTAGTGGAGAAAATGCTACAGTCTATTGTGAAAGACTTGGTAACTGAACACCTGGAAAGCATTAATGGGATAAGACAAAATCAGCATGGGTTTATGAAAGGGAAATCATGCTTAACTAATCGACTGGAGTTTTTTGAGGATGTAACTAGTAGAATAGTTAAGGGAGAACCAATGGATGTGGTGTATTTGGATTTGAAGAAGGCTTTTGATAAGGTCCCACATAATTAAAACACATGGGATTGGGGGTGATATACTGGCATGGATTGAGAATTGGTTGACAGACCAGAAAGAGAGTGTGGGAATAAATGGATCTTTTTCCGGATGGCAGGCAGTGACTAGTGGGGTACTGCAGGGATCAGTGCTTGGGCCCCAGCTATTCAGGATATATATAAATGATTTGGATGAGGGAACCAAATGCAATATTTCTAAGTTTGCTGATGACCCAAAACTGGGTGGGGTTGTGAGTTGTGAGGAGGATGCAAGGAGGCTTCACGGTGATTTAGACAAGTTGTGTGTGGGGACAAACACATGACAGATGCAGTATAACTTGGATAAATGTGATATTATATGCTTTGGTGTGAAAAAAACGGAAAGGCAGAGTATTATTTAAATGGGGATATATTGGGAAATGTGGATGTACAAAGGGATCTGGGTGTCCTTGTACACCAGTCAATGAAAGTAAACAGGCAGGTGCAGCAAGTAACTAGGAAGGCAAATAGTAAAACAAAAACAGAATTACCTGGAAAAACTCAGGTCTGGCAGCATCGGCGGAGAAGATAAGAGTTGACTTTTCGAGTCCTCATGACCCTTCGACAGAACTAGTATGTTGGCCTTCATTGCAAGAGGATTTGAGTTCAGAAGTAGGGATGTCTTACTGCAGTTATACAGGGCCTTGGTGAGGCCACACCTGGAGTACTGCATGCAGTTTTGCTCTCCCTACCTAAGAAAAGATATACTTCCCTTTGAGAGAGAGCAGCGAAGGTTCACTTGGCTGATACCAGGGATGGCAGGACTGACGTATGAGGAGAGATTGGTTCGACTGGGCCTGTATTCACTAGAGTTTAGAAGAATGAGAGGGAATCTGACTGAAATGTATAAAATTCTAACAGGGCTAGACAGACTTGATGCAGGGAGGATGTTTCCTCTGGTTGGGGAGTCTAGTAGAACAATGGGCCAGTCTCAGAATACGGGACAGACCATTTAGGACTGAGATGGGGAAAAATTTCTTCACTCAGAGCGTGGTCAACCTGTGGAATACTCCACCATAGGAGGCAGTGGAAGCTGGGTCACTGAGTACATTCAAGAAAGAAATTGATAATTTCTTGGATATTAGGGGCATCAGTAGGGTATGGAGAGAAAGCGAGAGTATGGCATTGAGATAGAAGATCAACCATGATCATATTGAATGGTGGAGCAGGCTCAAAGGGCCGAATGGCCTCTTCCCACTCCTAGTTTCTATGTTCCTATGAGTTCTTTGTATCAATGTTTACTATAAGGAGATATTAAGGAAGGAAATAAACTTTCATGGGGATCAAGCGGGAGAGTGGGATTGACTGGATCGCACTGCAGAGAGCCAGCATGGACATGATGGACCAAGTGACCTCCTTCCACGTTATAAATGGCTCTATGAATGAAAAAGGAGCAGGGCTGTGAGCAACTCGCAGCCAGTCAGCTGCGAGACATTGAGCTGGAGACATTGAGTGGTGTCACTTCATGCAGGCATTAACCTGTACTGGCTCCGGCTCATTGATAAGAGCAACCACGCACATGCTGGGTGGGCACTGCGTGTGCTGAGTGAGGATACACACCTGTTCCTGGCGCTGGGCAGGTATGCGTCAGGAATTAGAGTTCAGAATAAGGCGGCGGCCGTTTAGGACTGAGATGAGGGGAAATTTCTTCATTCAGAGGGTTGTGAATCTTTAGAAGTCCCTACCCCAGAGGGTTCTGGATGCTCAGTTGTTGAGTATATTTAAGACAGAGGTCAATAGATTTTTGGATATGAAGGGAATTAAGGGATATGGGGATAGTGTAGGAAGGTGGAGTTGAGATAGGAGATCAGACATGATCTTAGTGAATGGTGGAGCAGACTTTTAAGAGCCAAATTGTCTCCTCCAGATCCTATTTTTCATTTTCATATGTATAGTTCATCAATGGCAGAAATTTAAACTCTCATCCTAGTGTTCAAATCTCTCCGTGACCTCTCTCATACCGATCTTGTAACCTCTTCCAGCCATCCAGGAACTCTACATTCCCCCAGTATGGGCCTCATGCACATCCCTGGCCTCCTTTGCCACTCCAGTAGCGGCTGTGTCTTTCACTGTCTCGGCCTCAAGCTGTGAAATTCCTTCTCTAAACCTCCCTGCCTTTCTCTCCTTAAAGATGCTTCTTAAAACCTACTTATTTGACCAAACTTTTGGCCATATCTCAATATCCCCTTATGGAGCTTGGTGTGAAATTTTCTTCGATTAAAGCATTTTGAGGTAATTTATTAGGTTAAAAGCTCAATATTAATGTAAGTTGCTGTCATTATTGTATGGGGCTGTTTTAGTGTTTGGAGAACAATCATAAGAACATAGGAAGAGGAGTAAGCCATTCAGTCCCTCGAGCCTGCTCTGCCATTCAATAAGATAATGGCTAACCTGTACTTCAATTCCATCTGCCTGCCTTTGATCCATAATATTTGATATCTCATTCTAATAAAAACTAAAAACAAACACCAATTTAGTTTCTCTCCACTCCTGAGTTAGCATAGGAAGAGTTAGAGTTTGTGAGTTGTAAGCTTAGAGGAGGAATTTGGACGCTGAGGCCAGCTATTAAGGGTGGAAAATTATGCTTCTTAAATTCCTGATTCATCCTCCAGGGATCTATGTCAGGAGTGTTTATCCAAAAAAAAGCTACTCCCTCCTTCACTGTTTGTTAACCAATGCCAAGGAAATTGTTAAATTGTAAAAGCAACCTTTACATTCGATTTATGAATGAGCAGCTTGCATTCATTTGAACTCATTCAACCGGTTGAATGATCCTCAGCATTTTCTAGATTCTTTCTTCCCCAAACCAACAGTGTGACAGATGTTGCACATCTGTGAAAAACCACTGGAGATCATTCCAAGGAGAAGTGCAGTGTCATTTCCGAATATAAAAATCATCCAGTTGTGTGTCTGAAGTCCTACCTCCTGCAGAGTC
This sequence comes from Carcharodon carcharias, assembly GCF_017639515.1. Classification (NCBI taxonomy): domain Eukaryota; kingdom Metazoa; phylum Chordata; class Chondrichthyes; order Lamniformes; family Lamnidae; genus Carcharodon; species Carcharodon carcharias. The sequence continues at coordinate 43,521,914 of NC_054489.1, read as the reverse complement.
TGTCCCAGGAAGGTCAGCTCCTCCTGGCTGTGGATGGAGGCCAAGTCCGCTCCGATCCAGGTGCATATCCGCTGGGCTTGGGGCCAGGTGGAAAGATGCTCAAAGAATTTGTACTCAGCATCCTGGAATTGGACCCACTTGTTGCTTGTAGTATCTGGGAAGAGACGGCATTGGTTCAGTTTACATCAGCAGAGTCATCCAGGATGCAAAAACATAAGTTATTCTGAAGAAATACAAAGACTAAATCAAAAATGGAAAGTTCTGGAAACACTCAGCTGGTCAGACAGCATCTCTAAAGAGAAAAAAAAGCAGAGTTAACATTTCAGGTTGACAACCTTTCATCAGAAGGCCTTTCAGAAGATGTATGGGAACACCACCCCTCCAAGCCACACACCATCCTGACTTGGAAATATATCGCCATTCCTTCACTGCCACTGGGTTAAAATCCTGGAACTCTGTTCCTAACAGCACTGTGGGTGTACCTACACCACCTGGACTGCAGCGGTTCAAGGGGGTGGTGAAGGGCAATTATGGATGGGCAATAAATGCCAGCCTTGCCGGTGATGCTTACATCTCAATAAGAAGTCTTTTTAAAAACTGGAAGAAGTTAAAGATTTAAAGGTTTATAAAAGTGGAGAAGCAGGAAAACTGTGTGGGCAAGACAAAGTTAAACTGTGAACAAAGGAGTTTCTGCTTTGTAATCCCCACTCATTTGGGTTTGTCCAGTTCAGTTGCTGGGAAGGCCAATGCAGATTGGAAAAAAAACAAACAAGACATTCAAAAAAAACCTGGAGTTCATGTTTCCCAGTTACAATATAGGGTCACACTGCTCACTCTCCTGACTTCTCTGGTACAACATTCTTGGTGGAAAAGCCAGCTGTCTCAGTATCATAAAAGCAAAATACTGCAGATGCTGAAAATCTGAAATAAAAACAGAAAATGCTGGAAAAACTCAGCAGGTTTAACAGCATCTGTGGAGAGAGAAACAGAGTTAATGTTTTGAGTTCGTATGACTCTTCATACAGACTCGAAACGTTAACTCTGTTTCTCTCTCCACAGATGCTGTCAAACGTGCTGAGATTTTCCAGCATTTTCTGCTTTTGTCTCAGTTTCACGACTGTTTTAAGTTACATTTTCTAAGTTTCAGATGGAGTGGGTGTTGGAAATCTCACCACAGCCTACTTCAATGAAAACCATGAGCTGAGTGGGGAGATTCCTGATGTAGACCTCCCAGTTCATGAGGCTCTATGCTGGGAGCACATGGTCAGAAAATGTGTCCACTTGCTCATTTTCTTGCTCTCCAGTGAAAGAAGCATAATGCAACATCACCAGGGACGCAAGGCTATTTCACCATCCATTGCATAAATCAACATAGTCTATTAAATCTGCAGGGAGTCAACCGGCTGAGGGAACAGTTGATTCCCATTTTCCTTCCGCCTTTGGCTCCCTGACTTATTCACACACTCTCCGTATCTGTCTGTCTCTCTCACTGGACCAGAGGTGGGAGGGAAAAAGTACAATGTTTCCCGTGAAAGGCTGGGGGACAAATAGTGGCAATGAGCTGGGTGAAAGGAATCCAGTGCAGGAGTAAATAAAATCAGGTCAAAATTCAACGAGTGCTAGACCCCGGTCAAACTGACCTTTAAGAAAATTTGGAAATCTCCGGAGCTTCCTGATCCTGCGCTAAAGGAAAGGCAACCCAGGGGCAGACCCTATTTGGAATAGGTTGGCATTGGGTTTGAAAGGGAGTCACCTAATTTCTTGCCAAAGTGTGGCCAATCAGGATCTGAATCTCCAAACAACTGGATGCCAACATGCGTGTGGAACTATCAGTCAGACAGTAGCAGTAATGAACAACCAACAACTCCAATCAGCTGGTTTGGATTTCCTCAGTCAAAAGAATGAAGAGCCATGTATTAACTTGCAAGAACTGGAACAAAGGATCCTTTCACCTGAAGCCCTTTTTATAATCGTTATTTTTTAAAGAATTCTAGACTGCACAAAGCGATGTGACTGGCTTCACCAATGAACAAGTCTGATGTCTTTAATAACTAGATAGGTGAACACCTTTGTTACTTTGATTTCAACCATTTGAAATAATTTTCTATTCATTTCTGATCAACATTTATCTTTCAACTAACATCACCAAAATAGGTGACCTGGTTATTATTCTCATTGCTGTTTGTGGGATCTTGTTGTGCATACGTTTGCTGCCATGGTTCCTACATTACAATAGTGATTACACTGCAAAAATACTCTGATCATGAAGCACTTTGGGATGGTCTGAGGATGAGACAGACATTATATAAATGCAAGCTATTTCTTTACTTGAAGAGAAGGGATAAGATTTTTATTATTGTTTCAAGATTTTTTCAAGTCTTCATACTCTATGGAAATGAATGGTTTCTGATTTGTCCTTGCAGGGGGCATGGTTCCTTACCATATATATTAGACCTTCTTAGCAAATGATCAAAAATATCCTCCAATTAAACATTGGTTAGAACATCGCCGTTGGGACGGATTTTCGCTAATGAGGCAAGAAGCTCGAGTTTAGGAAATTTCTCGACTTGGCAGATGTGCCTCTGCCTGCACTATTTTCACTCTGGAGAGGCAGGAGCAGGATTGAGTTGGGCTTGCTGACCCCAGAAGCAGTTTGGATGTGGCCCCAGTGGTGGGCAAGTGCTGGGGTGGGCTGGTTAGAAGGACCATCTAGTTCTCTGGGACTTCAATCCAGTTATATTAAAGGCCATTAGGCTATTTGGGGACTGTATCAACAGACATAGATAGCCAGACATCTGTTTCTCCAAATTACCTCATTATGAATGATAGGCTGAACTCCAAGACTCACTTGGGATCTTGAGAGTCTTGACAGAGTGGATGTGGAGAGGATGTTTCCACTTGTGGGGGAATCTAGAACTAGGCTTCACCGTTTAAAAATAAGGATTCACTCATTGAGTAGAAACATTTTTCTCTGAGGATCATGAGTCTTTAGAGCTCTATTCCTCAGAAGGCAATGGAAACAGAGTCTTTGAATATTTTTAAGGGAAAGCTAGATAGATTTTTGATAACCAAGGGGATGAAAGGTTATCAGGGTTAGGCAGGTATGTGGAGTGGGGATTACAATCAGATCAACCATGATCTTATTGAATGGCGGTGCAGGCTCGAAGGGCCAAGTGGCCTACTCTTGGTCCTAATTCGTATGTTTGTATGTACTAATCAATTAGTTCAGCAGGAGTCTGTTTACACAGGCTGAAGTGAAGTGTTATCTGTGATTGATTGACATCTTTATGAGATTGTAATAAGTTAGTCTTTCTTTGATCTGTTTTCAATGCCTTTATGTTTATTTGGACACAATTAAGAAGGATGAAGTTGAGTAAAGCTTCTGTTATTGAAGCTACGTAAGGAAGTGTCTGACTGACACTTTTATAGGGTTGCAGGTGCAGCAGTTTTTTTTCAAAGCAGTTTGCTAAATGGATGTTTGTTCATGATCATTTCAAGACCTGCCATTGTTATTATATGACTGACTGGGGTTCGGTCCATAGTGTATACTGGGTGAGTGGACATGGAGGGGGCATGGTTAAAACCTTTTAAACATACCTTTCAAAAATTTGCTGAAACCAGGGTATGTTCATAACTCCTCTGAGGGCCTGTGAACCGCAGGACCTCAAGAAGCTGGCCCAATTCCATGAAACATGCAGGGGGCAGGGTTGTATGAGATATCTACCCCCACACTGGAAGTGACCAGGTTGGGATTTGCTATCTGCAACCCTATCCCATGCTGATGAAAATTATTGACGCCAGGAATGGGTGTGGGAATCCTGGAATCAGGTCCCACATGCCACTTTTGAAGTCCTCCAGAATTGGCCCAACTCTGCTAACTTTGTTCAATAAATATCAATTCTACCCTCTCCCTGGTCATTGTCTGAGGCTTAACCAGACCCTGGCATCCTATTTTAACTGTGAGCTTCCAACCACATATCCCCTCCATTGCCAAGACTACTTCCTTCCATATCTATAACACTGCCAGGTCTCTGCCTTGCCTCCACTGATCTGTTGCTAAAACCTCTATCTTTATTACCTCTAGATTCGATGATTCCAGTGGTGTCTGGGCTGGCTTCCCACCTTGCCACCTTCTGTAATTTTGAGAACATCCAAATCTCTGCTGTCCTCATCCTGAGTCCCATTCACCCGTCCCTCTCTGCTCGCTAATCTACAATGGCTCCTAGTCTGGCACTGCCCACATTTAAAATTCTCATCCTTGTTCTCAAATCCCTCCATGGCCTCAACCCTTCCTATATTCTTCAACCCTTTAACCCTCTAAGATCTCTGCACTTCATCAAGACAGGCCACTTCCTAACCCTGATTTTCACTGCTCCACATGTGGTGGTCGTACCTTCAGCTGCCAAGGCCTAAGCTCTGAAATCTCCTCCCTGCACTCTCCAACTTTCTTTCCTCCTTTAAGACGTTCCTTAAAAACTAACTCACTGACCAAGATTTCCGTCACCTGTCCTCATATCTCCTCAGATGGCATGGAACCAAGACAATGCTCTTATGAAGCATCTTGGGACATTTTACTACATTAAAGTGCTATATAAATGCAAGTCGCTAATGTTCTTTATTTTCTGCAGTCAACAAGTGAAGCCACATCCACTATTTTAGCCAGAAAGGGAGAGTTATCTGGGGACAGGCCCAACGTTTCATCATCAATGTTTCTGGTTTGTGGTTGGTATAATTCACCAAGGTCTCAGCCCTAAGCAGCCCTCATCCATGTCTGAGTCAGGATGCATGACATACTTTAGTGTATCACGCTGTAGGCATGTAAGTTTCTTGTGGTTGATTGATTTACATTTTGTAGCCAAATTACAATGAATTAGAACTGAAGAGCCAGGAACATCTGCGTCAAATGCAAGGAAGTCAGGGTGAAAAACTCAGACAAGAATCAATGAGACGTGACAATTACAAACGAAACATACAATAAAAGCAACGCACAAGAAAAAGACATGAACCAAGTGTACCAAATACTTCTCTGAAACTGTTTTCAGCAGTCATCATAATGTTTCCAACAGAGGCCTGTGTCCATGTGAGAGGCCTGAGTCTTAATTTCATGGGGCTTCCCAAGAAGTGTTAATTTCTAACAATACAGAACATTCAAAGTGCTCGGGCAAATATCTTATGCAATTGATAGTGAATGGCTGATCAGCTAATGAGAGATCAACTGGTGACACTTTCCGCTTATGTAGCCCTTTACCATGTCAAAACATCCCAAAGAATTTCACACAATGAATTATTTGTGCAGTGCAGTGACTCTTGGTATGTAGGCGACATGCTAGTTATTCTACAATAGCAAGCTTTCAGAGACAGCAATCAGGTGATTGACCAACTTGTTTTTTTTTTTGATGGTATTATTTGAGGGAGGAATGTTGGCCAGGCCACTGGTAGAACTCCCTACACTCCATCGATTAGTGTCCTGGGATCTTTACCATCTACATAAACAGAGAGACAGGTGCCCCAGTCTAACACCTTACGCACACGATGGCACTTTCTTCAATGTTGCAGTGGAGTGTCAGCCTAGGCCATGAACTGGGATTCAAAAGTTAGGGGTTTGAACTCTCAGCTTTCTCAATCAGAGATGACAGTGCCTAGAAGCTGATATGTGGTAACCTTTATGACTATTGCACAATGATACTGAGAAACCTGGCCATTGATGTAACACAAAGAAGTCAGGGGCAGAATCTTCTGTTCGGCCTGCAGGGGTGGGCCCTGTACGCCGACGGGTAAAATGACGCACGGTGACATCAGGTGTGCCAACATCATCCCAACGTCACCACACGTCATTCTGATCTTTAGTTCGGCGGGCGTGCACCAGAGTTGCTTGCACGCCCGCCGAACCGTCAAAGGCCTGTTAAGGCCATTGCCAAACTAATCACAGTGATTGTCAGGGCTGCCTGTCCAACCTTAAGGTTGTCGGGCAGGCGAAGAGCCCAGGCGGCCTTCGCATTTTTCATGAAACCTCATCCACGGGTGGGTTGAGGTTTCATGAAGGGTTTATTAATTAAATAAAATTTTTCCTGAAAATTCATAAACTTGTCCCAGCTCATGTGACACTGTCACATGAGGGGACATGTCTGAATAATTTTTTTTTGCCATCTTTATAACTGAACTTAATCTCCCTGAGGGAGATTTCTGCGCTCTCTCGGGCGCATGCGCAAAAGAGCACAGGCCCCGACTCTTCCTCCTCCCCCCACCCACACAGGTAGCGTTGAGCGCTTCCAGGCATCAATTGGCCCACCCACGCAAAACGGCGGCGCACAGCCGATCGCAGACGGCGATCAACTCCCTGCCCGCCCGCGCCCACTTCTGACCGGCCCCCAGGAAATGGCCTGCTCAATTCAAAATTATAGACAACATCATTCATGTAACAAGGGCAAACGACACCTGGGATTTGTTACTGGTGGTGAATTCTGAGCCTCTCCCTTACAATACAATGGGCGGCATTTTCTGGCCCCTCCTGCCAGCGGGGTCTTCCGGTCCTGCCAAAGTCAACGGAGATTTGAATGGCTCACCACACCCACCGTGAAGGAACCTACTGCAGTGGGGCCAGGAAATCCCGGCCAATGTCTCTCAGTCATTACCCCATAACTGTGATAAAACGCAATGTACCTTCGGTGTCCTCTGGCTCTTTCACAACAGCTCCTGAGGGAAGAAGGAAGATTTGGTTAGAACAGTAGAGCTAAGCCTCGGTTATAGACCTATTAACAGGAGTTTACAGTGTGTGCTGGCGACCAAAGCAACTGCTATTATAGGGCTGTATGCTATAATGAATAAATGCCAGTGCTGTGCGTGCTAAGAGCTTTGTGGCAGATTTGGCACATTGCATCTGGAGCAGCAACAGACAAAAGAAACAGAATTAGGTTGGAATTTGTAAATGAGCTGTTAAAGCCATAGTACTCTGGATTGACTGGGGCTCCAGAGTTCTGCTGACTGGGACACCAGGTAGTACCTGTGAGGCAGGTGATTAACATCAAAGGATGGAGTTATGAGGGAAGGGGGGTCAGACTTTGCCTCTTTCACTATGAAGGGAGAGGACCTTATAAGAAAACACAAAGAAACAGGAATAAACTTGCATTTATTTGAAGCCTTATCTTGGCCTCAGGATCCCGCAAAATGCTTCACTTCCAAGGAATTACTTTTGGAGTTTGGAAGCTTATTATTTAGGTAGAATATAAAAGGAGTGGAGGTGCAGGGATGGTGTAAAATTTCCTCAGAGTTAAGATAAGTTAAATGGCTTCCCTCACCTGTATTTGTCTTGTGATGATGGTAAGTTACATGAGATTTGACTGAAATGTGTTGAAAAACTACAGTCCACCATAGGAAGTTGTTAGATTGTATTTGGAGTTTCAGTTAAAGGTCAGTTATCTAGCCTTTGCTGAGGCCTAAATCAGACAAGGGTCAGACTCCTGATGACCAAAATTCATTGAAATGTTCAAATTCCGGAATATCTTTACTAGAATGATACGTGGGATAAAGGCCTTCAGTTATAACTCAGTAAAATTTAAGGTAGTTATGGAAAAGGACAAAAATGGACCAGAAATAAAGGTTCTGAATTGGGGGAAGGCTGATTTTAATATGATAAGACAGGATATGGCCAAATTGGACTGGGAGCAGCTACTTGTGGGAAAATCTATAACAGAGCAGTGGGAGTCATTCAGAAAGGAAGTAGTGAGAGTGCAGGGCCAACATGTTCCCGTAAAGATGAAGGGTGGGACCAACAAGTCCAGAGAACCCTGGGTGTTGAGGAATGTACAGGATTAGATAAGGAAAAAAAGGGAAGCTTATGGTAGATACAGAGGGCTCAAAACAATGGAAGTCCCAGAAGAGTATAGAAAGGCGGTGGCATAGTGGTATTGTCAATGGACTGGTAATCTAGAGACCCAGGGTTCAAACCGCACCATGGCAGATGGCAGGATTTGGATTCATTAAAAATAAATCTGGAATTAAAAGTCTAATGATGATCACGAAACCATTGTCAATTTTCATAAAAACCCATCAGATTCACTAAACTCCTCTAGGGAAGGAAATCTGCTGTCCTAACCTGACCTGGCCCACATGTGACTCCAGACCCACAGCAATGTGCTTGATTCTTCATTGTTCTCTGACCAGGGGCAGTTAGGAATGGGCAATAATACTGGCCTAGCCAACGATGCCCCCAACCCACAAATGAATAAATAAAAAGTTCAGGGGGTTACTGAAAAAATAAATTAGACTGTAGAGGGGGCATGAAAAAACACTGGGGGGTAAAATAAAGGAACAACCAAAGGTGTCTTATAAGTATATTAGGGGCAAGGGGGTAACCAGGGAAAGAGTAGGGAGCAAAGTGGCAATCTGTGAGGAGCCCAAGATGTAGGTGAGATTTTACATGAGCGCTTTTAAAATAATTCATTTTCCTGGGATGTGGGCATCACTGGCTGGGCCCAGCATTTATTGCCCATCCCTAGTTGCTCTTGAGGCGGTGGTGGTGAACTGCTTTCTTGAACCGCTGCAGTTCGTGTGACGTAGGTATACCCACAGTGCAGTTAGAAAGGGAGTTCCAGGATTTTGACCCAGTTACAGTGAGGGAATATATTTCCAAGTCAGGATGGTGAGTGACTTGGAGGGGAACTTCCAGGTGATGGTGTTCCCATCTATATGCTGCTCTTGTCCTTCTAGATAGTAGTGGTCATGGGTTTGGAAGGTGCTGTTGAAAGAGCCTTGAAGAATTCCTGTAGTGCATCTTGTAAGTGGTACACACTGCTGCTACTGTGCGTCAGTGATGGAGGGAATGAATGTTTGTGGATGTGGTGCCAATCAAGCGAGCTGCTTTGTCCTGGAAGGTATCAAGCTTCTTGAGTGTTGTGGGAACTGCACTCATCCAGGCAAGTGGGTAGTATTCCATCACACTCCTGACTTGTGCCTTGCAGAGGGTGGACACGCTTTGGGGAGTCAGAAGATGAGTTACTTGTCACAGGATTCCTAGCCTCTGACCTGCTCTTATAGCCACAGTATTTATATGGCTAGTCCAGTTCAGCTTCTGGTCAATGGTAACCCCCAAGATGTTAATAGTGGGGGATTCAGTGATGGTAATACCATTGAACATCAGGGGGCGATGGTTGGCTTCTCTCTTGTTGGAGATGGTCATTGCCTGACACTTGTGTGGCATGTATGTTACTTGCTTCTTGTCAGCCCAAGCCTGGATATTGTCCAGGTCTTACTGGATTCGGACATGGACTGCTTCAGTATTTGAAGAGTCGCGAGTGGTGCGAACATCCCCACTTTTGACCTTATGATGGAAGGAAGGCTATTGATGAATCAGCTGATGATGGTTGGGCCAAGGACACTACACTGAGGAACTCTAGCAGCGATGCCCTGGACCTGAGATGACTGACCTCCAACAACCACAACTGTCTATGCGTTAGGAATGACTCCAACCAGTGAAGAGTTTTCCCCCTGATTCCCATTGACTCCAGTTTTGCTAGGGTTCCTTGATGTCACACTCGGTCAAATGCGGCCTTGACGTCAAGGGCAGTCACTCTCATCTCACCTCGGGAGTTCAGCTCTTCTGTCCATGTTTGAACCAAGGCTGTAATGAGGTCAGGAGCTGAGTGGCCCTGGCAGAACCCAAACTGAGCGTCAATGAGCAGGTTATTGCTAAGCAAGTGCTGCTTGATAGCACTGTTGATGATCCCTTCCATTACTTAAGTGATGATCGAGAGCAGACTGAGGGGAGGTAATTGGCCGGGTTGGATTTGTCCTACTTTGTGTGTACAGGACATACCTGGGCAATTTTCACATAGCCGGGTAGACGTCACAGTTGTAGCTGTACTGGAACAGCTTTGCTTGGGGTGCAGCAAGTTCTGGAGCACAAGTCTTCAGTACTATTGCCGGAATATTATCAGGGCCCATAGCCTTTGCAGTAGCCAGTGCCTTCAGCCATTTCTTGATATCACGTGGGGTGAATCTAATTGGCTGAAGACTGGCATTTGTGATGCTGGGGACCTCTGGAGAAGGCTGAAAAGGAACATCCACTCAGCACTTCTGGCTGAAAATTGTTGCGAACTCTTCAGCCTTATCTTTTGCACTGATGTGCTGGGCTCCTCCATCATTGGGGATGGGGATACTTGTGGAGCCTCCTCCTCCAGTGAGTTGCTTAATTGTCCACCATCATTCACTACAGGATGCAGCAGGACTGCAGGGCTTAGATCTGATCCGTTGGTTGTGGGATCGCTTACCCTTGTGTATCACTTGCTGATTATGCTGTTTGGCGCACAAGTAGTCCTGTGTTATAGCTTCACCAGGTTGACACCTCATTTTCAGGCCTGGTGCGCCCTCCTGCACTCTTCATTGAATCAGTGTTGATCTCCTGGCCCGATGGTAATGGTAGAGTTGGGGAGATGCCAGACCATTAGATTACAGATTGTGCTCAAGTATAACTCTGCTGCTGCTGATGGCCCACAGCACCTCATGGATGCCCGGTCTTGAGTTGCTAGATCTGCTTGAAATTAGCATGGTGGTAGTACCACACAACACAATGGAGGGTATCCTCAATGTGAAGGCAGGACTTCATCTCCACGATGACTATGCAGTGGTCACTGATACTGTCTGATACCATCATAGGTGGATGCATCTACAGCAGGCAGGCTGGTGAGGATGAGGTCAAGTATGTTTTTCCCTCTTGGTGGTTCCCTCACCACCTGCCATAGACCCAAACAAGCAGTCCTTTAGGACTCGTCCAGCAGTGGTGCTACCGAGCCACTCTTGGTGATGGACATTGAAGTCCCCCACCCAGAGTACATTCTGTGCCCTTTCCACCCTCAGTGCTGTTCAAGATGGAGAAGCACTGATTCATCAGCTGAGGGAGGGCGGTACGTGGTAATCAGCAGGAGGTTTCCTTGTCCATGTTTGGCCTGATGCCATGAGACTTCATGGGATCCAGAGTTGATGTTGAGGACTCTCAGGGAAATTCCCTCCCGATTGTATACCACCTCTGCTGGGCTTCTTCTGCCAGTAGAGCAGGACATACCCAGGGATGTTGATGGTGGAGTCTGGGACATTATCTGTAAGGTACAATTCCATGAGGATGGCTATATCAGGCTGTTGCTTGATTAGTCTGTGAGGCAACTCTCCCAATTTTGTCTTTAACCCCCAGATGTTAGTAACAAGGAGGACTTCGCAGGGTCAACAGGGCTGAGATTGCCACTGTTGTTTCAGGTGCCTAGGTCAATGCCAGGTGGTCCATCTGGTTTTAATACTTTTTTGTGACTTTGTAGCGGTTTGCTAGGCCATTTCAGTCAACCACATTGCTATGTGGTCTGGAGTCACATGTAGACCAGACCAGGTAAGGATGACATTAGTAAACCAGATGGGTTTTTACAACAATTGACAATGGTATCATGGCCTTCATTAGACTTTAATTCCAGATTTTTTTTATTATTGGATTCGAATTCCACCATCTGCCATGGCAGGATTTGAACCTGGGTCCCCAGAGCATTATCGTCTGTCCCTGGATTACTAGTCCAGTGACAATATCATTACGCCATCGCCTCCCCCACTTTGCATCTGTATTCACTATAGAGAAGGAAGATGTAGGTATAGAAATCAGGGAGGGGGACTGTGATATACTTGAACAAATTAGCATGGGGGGGGGTGGTATTAGGGGTTTTAGTGGGCCTAAAAATGGATAAATCCCCAGGCCCAGATGAGATGTATCCGAGGCTGCTGTGGGAGGCAAGGGAGGAGATTGCAGGGGCCCTGACATTAATTTTCAAATCCTTTCTGGTCACAGGAGCGGTGTCAGAGGACTGGAGGACAGCAATTGTAATAATATTATTCAAGAAGGGTAATAGGGATAAACCAAAGAACTATAGGTCAGTGAGTCTAACATCAGTGGCAGGGAAACTTTTGGAAAAGATTCTGAGGGATAGAATTAATTTCCACTTGGAGAGGCAGGGATTAATCAGGGATAGTCAGCATGGCTTTGTCAGGGAGAGATCATGTCTAACAAATTTGACTGAATTTTTCGAGGAGGTGACTAGGTGTGTAGATGAGGGTAGTGCAGCTGATGTAGTCTACATGGACTTCAGTAAGGCGTTTGACAAGGTCTCACATGGGAGACTGGTCAAGAAGGTAAGAGCCCATGGGATCCAGGGCAATTTGGCAAATTGGATCTAAAATTGGCTTAGTGGCAGGAGGCAGAGAGTGATGGTTGAAGGTTGCTTTTGAGACTGGACGCCTGTGTCCAGTGGTGTACCACAGGGAGCGGTGCAGGGTCCCTTGCTGTTTGCAGTGCACATTAATGATCTAGACGTGAATGTAGGAGGTATGATCAGTAAGTTCGCAGATGACATGAAAATTGGTGGTGAGGTAAATAACATGGAGGAGAGCCTTAGACTACAGGACGATACAGACAGGCTGGTCAGATGGGCAGAACAGTGGCAAATGGAATTTAATTCTGAAAAGTGTGAGGTGATGCATTTTGGGAGGACTAACAAGGCAAGGGAGTACATGATGAATGGTAGGACCGTAGGAATTACAGGGAATCAGAGGGACCTTGGTGTGCATGTCCATAGATCCTTGAAGACAGCAGGACAGGTAGATAAGGTGGTTAAGAAGGCATGTGGGACACTTGCCTTTAGTTGTCGAGGCATTGAATACAAAGCAGAGAGGTTATTGTGGAGCTGTATAAAACATTATTTAGGCCACATCTGGAGTACTGTGTGCAGTTCTAGTTGCCACACTATAGGAAGGATGTGATTACACTGGAGGGGGTGCAGAGGAGATTCACCAGGATGTTGCCTGGGCTGGAGCATTTCAGCTATGAGGAGAGACCAGGTAGGCTGGGGTTGTTTTCCTGAGAGCAAAGAAGGCTGAGGGGGCACTTGGTTGAGGTGTACAAAATTATGAGGGGCTTGGATAGTGTGGATAGGAAGAAACTTTTTCCCTTAGTGGAAGGGTCAATAACCAGGAGGCATAGATTTAAGGGGCAGGAGGCTTAGAGGGTATGTGAGGAATAATTTTTTCACCCGGAGGGTGGGAGGTATCTGGAACTCACTGCTTGAAAGTGTGGTAGAGACCGGAACCCTCACAACATTTAAGAAGTATTTAGATGAACATTTGAAATGCCATAGCATACAAGACTACAAGCCAAATGCTGGAAAATGGGATTAGGGTAGACAGGGGCTTGAGGACCAGTGTGGACACGATTGACCAAAGGGCCTCCTTCCGTGCTGTAAAACTTTATGTGGAGAGACTAAAAAAGTTGAGATTGTTCTCCTTAGAGCAGAGAAGGTTAGGGAGGATTTGGTAGAGTGTTTAAAATTATGAAGGGTTTGCATTGAGTAAATAAGGACAAACTGTTTTCCCTGGCAGGATGGTCAGTAATCAACAGAAATGGATTTAAGAGAATTGGTAAAACAAGCAGGAGGAGAGATGAGGAGGAGTTCATTTGATCTGGAATGTGCTGTCTGAAAGGGCGGTGGAAACAGATTCAATAATAACATTCAAAATATAGAATTAGATAAATGACTCCTCCAACATCCTCAGAGGAATTCCACAGCAGAAATACACTTGTGGGCATTGCAGAAGCAAGATCCCGGGTGGCGACTTCCTGCTACTCAGGCAAGGGGGGAGGGTCCTCTATCCCAGTGACAGACGGAAGAGACCTCCCCACCTCACCATGGAAGACTGGATGAGATTGCGGAGAAGGCCAGCAAGCATGGGTCATCCAGAGAACCCGGATGCAGTGCTGCAAGCATGGCAACAACCTTCGATGCTCCACAAGGGTGAGTAGCGTAGGTCAGTTCCCTTAGAAGGGTAGCAAATGGATAAGCATAAAGGTGCAAATGCTACACAGGGACAGCCACAACATGTCAGTGAATATGGTGGAGGCAGCCATACTGCCTTGGAAAGGAATGGCTATAGCTTTGTCAAGGGGCGTGTGCCTGACACTGCTGATCCTTACAAGGTGGCACCATTGTGGCCAATGCCACATTCATGCCATTGGCCACAGACACAGCAGCAACCATGCAAGGTGATTAGGCCTTTTGTTGCTCTAATGTAGCCATTAACATCGTTCTTCTAGGTTCCTCCAGGAGAAGGGAGCCCAGACTAGTGGTGGCGACCTGATCATCAGCATCCTAATGTCCAAGGATGAGGAGGCTCTGGGACTTGCAGAGTATCATTGTGAGTAGCCACCAAGATCTGCAGCTGATCCTTTTAAGGAGCCAGAGGTAAAGACGTTCAAGACCACAATTACTTTGATGGCTGAAAGCAAAATACTGCGGATGCTGGAAATCTGAAACAAGAACAGAAAGTGCTGGAAAATCTCAGCAGGCCTGGTATCATCTGTGGAGAGAGAAACAGAGGTAATGTTTTGAGTCCGTATGACCCTTCTTGTGAAGAAATGTGATGAAATTTATACTGTTTAAGGGGGTGCGGCAGGTGAAGCTCGATAGAAGGCCCAGCGATAGGTGGGGGCAGAGGGGAGATTGAAAAGATGTCATGAACTAAAGGACATTGGGAATGTTAGTGGTAAGGGCTAAAAATGGTGCTGAAGATGGCATAAAGGTAAGAAAGCAGCATGTGATAATGGCAGGGCATGGCCACCAGTGCTGCGAGGTGTGAGGTCTTCAACAACCAGGGCACAGATGTCAGTGACCATCTGCCTGGAGAGTTGTAGCTTCTGCAACACTGGCTGTTGATCATCTCCAGGTAGCTCCATCTTTGGTGGTAGATCCTGCGTTGAGAGTTTGGGCTCCATTGCCTTCCTGTCTCCTTTCCTCTCCCATGCCCTGCTTGAGGTTCTGCTCTTCCTGTGGTGTTGCCCCTCATTGCCACTAGGCTCAAAATCTGAGAATCATTCCCCCAGTGCCAGCTACAGCTGTCCTTCTGGGCAGGGGGCTGCCCATTGCCCTTGGAAGATTTGCCCCTTCTCTTCTGCCCTCGCAATGCCAAAGGGGTGTTGACCCCGTTCAAAGCCCAAGCACTGAGTGCCCACTCTCCCTACCACCTGTGCAGTGCCAAGGTACCCAGTCACCCTTTGTACCGCTGATCCTCTTATAGGGCTGGGATGATGCCTTGGAACAGCCATGACTGACTTCACACTCTGTATCCCCTTCACTTCACCTTTCTGGGTGCGGGTAATCCCTTTAAAAATTTCAAGTTGTTAACAAGTTTTGAAACAGTTTAACTGGCCTCTATTGGGTGAAGAGCAGGATTCCAGCCCCCTTGCCCCACTCCCCAACGCACCCCCCCCCCCCCCCCCATCCCGCCCCCCCACCACCCCAGTGAACATTACCGGTGCTGGAAAGCTGCCTGGCCTCAGTACTTTCGGGACCTCCCTACCTCCATTGTTGACTTTGGGAGTAACTGAAAATTCGGTGCCAGATCTCATTCCTCTCTCTCTCTCTCTCTCTCTCTCTTCCCCCCCTCCCCCCACACACCTTAAACCAGCTTATATTTCACCTCTTTCTTGGACTCACTCAAGTTCTGTCGAAGGGTCATGAGGACTCGAAACGTAAACTCTTTTCTTCTCCGCCGATGCTGCCAGACCTGCTGAGTTTTTCCAGGTAATTCTGTTTTTGTTTTCTCATTCTTAAAGCCTGTTTTTCCTGCTTCCTGGTAAATTGAATGCTGGTTATTGACCAGGTATTGAATAACCTATCACCTGTTGGCACCGACTACACCACGTTCAGGTTCCCTCCCTCTGGCACCATTACCATTGAACCACAGGTTGAGTATCCATTACCAAAATCCACAGGGCTGATTTCACATAATTTCTGTTTTCAAATACTGCATATAGGATTAAGCCTACTTACATTACAATAGCCTAAGCCCAGTCTAGCTATAGTCTAGAGTAAATAAAATGGCTAGAAAATTAAGATGTATCTCTGAAAGTGATTCACAAAAGTTAATGAATATTAGGAAAATTTTGCATAGGTCAAAAAATCATGAACATGATCGTGTTATGGTAGAGTGTGTACATCAGCGCAGGAGTGAAAGGTTTCTGCTGACTGCTCCATTGATCATGCAGCAAATCAAGATCTACCACAAAGAACTGAGGCTTGAAGGTGCATGTGAAAACCTGTAATAAGGTATCTGTAATAATTTCCCACCCATGGCACCATCTGTAATTCTGCTTGTAGGCGAGGGTTCAGAGTGTCTATGTACTCTGTTGAGAGGCATTCTTGAATAGTTCTTCCTGCTTCATCTGCCTCATCAACATTGGTTTTTGTTTCATAAGTTTGTATTTTATTTTATAGATTGACATTATTTCTTGCTCAATTATAAAGGCACATTGTTTGAGTGCATCCATCAACCCGTCACACATCTTCATATTATCGTCTATGGGTACTTTCTCTACCATATTCACCATATTACCCCCGTATTCACCGTTTTTATCAAGTTGATCTTGACGTAACACCATTTAGGTAATCTTCCTGTCAGTCAAAGAATGCATGACAGGAAATTGTTATCAATGTTAAACACTTCCTCAATATAGGTCTCCAGCACACTCACACATTCCTTCAGTATACCTTTTGCATACTCAAGGGGCTGGTTTACCAGGTTTTTTTCTTTGTTCACACGAAAACCTTCAAAATCTTTGTCAATATTATCGTCTTCAATGAACATTGTTGTGGGCCAAAGGTTATGCCAGCTGTTGGGCAAGGTTTCTTAATCAACAAGGCACCAAGTATTAGCAGATGACTAGATGGCATCATTAGCCGTAAACTCCTTTTGGAAACCTTCCACCCCCAGGCCTCTGTTCACAACACCAAGCTCACTATTCAAGAAGGAGTCTTCATATTTACATTTCATGGACCGCAAACTGCCTTGGTCCATCGGCTGAATCAATGAGGTTATGTTGGGGGGAAAGTAAACACCAAAAACATTATTCTTCACTGGCAGTTCCAGGGGGATGTGCTGAACAATTGTCCAGGGGTAACATGATTTTACAGCTTTCTTCAAGTCCAGCTACCTGACAATAAGCACATGCCTCTGGTACAAAGTGGCTGTGAAACCAATCAGAAAGCATGTCCCTGGTAACCCAGGCTCTCTTACTGGCATAGTAATGAACAGTAGTCCAAATACGCTTGAAGCACATGGGACGTTTGCTTTTCCCAATTACAGCCAATTTACATATGTGTGTGTGCCAACCATATTGGCACAACCAAGGACAATCAACCTATCCTTAGCCATTGCTAATGTTTTCCTAGGACTTATCACCAGAACAGATTTGTTTCATCAGCATTGTAAATTTGCCCAGGCGAAAGGTTTTCGTCTGAAGTTAGTTTCACAAATTCATGAATAATTTTTTTAGCGGCGTCATGGTCTGCAGATGCTTTATCATCACAAGCGTTCAAAAGCTTGATACCATGATGCTTCATGAGTTTCTGAAACCAACCTGTTTATTCACATGCACCTTCAAGCCTCAGTTCTTTGTGGTGGATCTTGGTTTGCTTCATGATCAATGGAGCAGTCAGCAGAAACCTTTCATTCCTGCGCTGATGTACACACTCTACCATAACATGATCATGTTCATGATTTTTTGACCTATGTGAAGTTTCCTATTATTCATTAACTTTTGTGAATCACTTTCAACATAAAATTTCAACAATTTGCCTTTCTGCTTCTTTAAATTGTTTAAGGTGGTGATACCCACCCCATGCTCCTCACTCAATTGACTCACAGACGCACCATGGTCAATTTTCTGGAACAACACTACTTTCTTTGCAATTGGTAAGGAATTATACTTCCCTTTCCTTTTCTCATGGTTAGCCATAAGGGTATCTGATGGTCTTTTTGACATGTTGACCACAAAAATCACAAGGTAAACAGTGCAGACAAACAACTAGACTTCCTGCATTAAAGGTAAGGTGCAGATGGCGAGGTTCATGTTGGCTCGGGTCATGTCGACTCAGGTCAGGGACCTTCCATGTTAAAGGTCGACGAGGTTCAAAAAAAGTATGGTTTTTGGACGTGTTCAGTTTCAGATTTATGGATAAAGGGATACTTGACCAGTACTGCCAATGGAAGAGATTAGAGGAATAGGCATGGTATTCAGGGGTAGGGATGCTGCATCTTCTTTCAATTTCCATCTAACTTGTTTGGAAATGTCCACAATGCAACTTTCCACCAGTTGCTCCCTTGCTGACACACCTCTTAGGATATGTAGCTTCCTGTGTTGAAAGATCAAAGTTATGCTGTGCCGATCTTGAGCCATGACTGGAACTATTTGTTACTTTGCAAAATAGATCTTCAGTGTCCAATAATCCAACTCTTGGACTTGTGCGTGTGAACAGGCTCTGTATTCTCCTCATTCATTTCTACCTCCATTGTGTACAGGCAGATAGATGTCATTGGTGTGGATTATTTAGTCTATTATTCCTCTCAATAAATTGTTCTAACAGAGCTGAGCAGAGGAAGCATCTTCTCCATCTCGCGTTGTTTTCTCAAGTACAATATTGATCTCCTTATTTAAGGAAGGATGTAAATGCATTAGAAGCAGTACAAAGAAGGTTTACTAAACTAATACCAAGAATGGGCGGGTTGTCTTATGAGGAAAGGTTGGACAGGCTGGGTTTGTATTCACTGGAGTTTAGAAGAGTAAGAGGCAACTTGATTGAATCACAAGATCCTGAGGGGTCTTGACAGGGTGAATGTGGAGAGGATATTTCCTCTTGTGAGAGAAACTAGAACTAGGGGTCACTGTTTAAAAATAAGGGGTCACACATTTAAGACAGAGATGAGAAGAAATTTTTTCTCTCGGGGGTAGTGAGTCTTTGGAACCCCTTTGCCTCATTAGGCAATGGAAGCAGAGTCTTTTAATGTTTTCAAGACACAGGTAGATAGATTCTTGATAAGTAAGGGAGAGAAGGGTTATTGGGGGTAGGCGGGAGGTTACAGTCAGATCAGCCATGATCTTATTGAATGATGGAGCAGGCTCGAAGGGCCATATGTTCGTATGTAAGTCTTGGTGAACTCTGCTGTTGCTGTCTTCTAAATTCTGTACGCCGGGCTTCTGGAATTCTTTTTCCCAACAGGCTGTGGATGCTGACAATCACAGCTTTCAAGACTGGGAATGATAGGTTTAGGTTAGATAAGGGTATCAAGGGACATAGAGTGAAAGAAGGTGAATATAGTTGAAGTACAGATCAGCCATGATCTAACTGAATGATAGAGTAGGCTTGAGGGGCTGAGTGTCTTCTTGGGTTTCCTTGGTGCTACTTTTCCATTGGTGGAAAATACGTTCTTTGTTCGGTCGATATGTTGCTCTTGAAGCCACTAAACAACTCTGTTTTCGTAGTTTGATGCCTAGTTTATACATCTATTCATTAGTTGTTTGGAGATCCCATAGGTATGAAATGATGGGCCAACAGATTCACCAGTTAGCCATCTATCATTTTAGATGTCCTTCAGCCATCTTCCAGCTGCCTGCACCACTCGACATTCCATTTAACTGAGAGAACTTTACCTCAATTAATATTATTCAAGCAAACATTCTGAATGCTTAATGAAGTCCTTTACCAGACATGACTTCATTAGGTCTAGTAAACCATGATGTGATGATTCATGCATCCTTCCTGTTTGTCATCTTGTAGACTTCAAATTTTGATGGGTTATAAAAGACCCTTTAAGTGCAACGTGAGAAGAAAAAAGAGCCTGAATTGAAACACATTTTCTTAGTGTCATGCCAAGCAGACATCAGAACATTACAATTTAAATTTTTAAAAACATTATGTCCTCTTTAAGGACACTGTTGATCTTAAAGGTGGATGCCACAGGTCATATGACTTTACAGCTGCAATGTAGTCAAGCTTTGCAAAGGCTCAGAGTGGGTTACAAGCAGACATACCCAGACATGAAAAGACTTTTGAAATTCACTGAGTCCTCAGACAGTGGCTTTCCCTGAAGGTGTGAAAACCGTGGCTCCTTTTGAACACTGCAGCTGATAATAAGATTTCGGATTGCTAACTGGAACTACCATTTGCCTTATTTGGAAGATGACTTGGCATTTTGTCCAGATCACCTGATATAGTGGCCATCTTGGCTCTCTACTAAAGACATAGCAGGAAAATTCAACCTGAAGTTTCTGATCCATCTTGGAGAAGTTTCAACCCAGGGAGAGAAGGAGAGTCATTCAGAAACCGCCATGGATTCTGCTGTAAGTAACTGGGTAGTTTGAAAGTGCCACGCCCACAGAACCTTCTCTAATCCCTGTAAACCTGATTCCACCACTAATCTCACCTGTTAAAGCAACCTCTGGCAATTTGACAGCAGAAGCCATCACAGAGACAATTCTACAACCTCCACATTTTCACTTCAGACAACGCAACATCTCAACTTCAAAATTTATCAGGCCTGCATCAAGTGTGGATTAGTCTTGATTTATGTTTATAAGGATCGTTTTATCTTCATTTGTTACTAAACTTTGTTTGTGTACGTGTTAGTAATTTTATCTTTTCTCAAGTAACTTCTAGAGCAATAGTGTGAAATAAACTAACCTTTTCCTTTTTAAATAAAAAGGCTTTGCTGCTGGGTTATTTTTAAATTGAACTGCTCATTCCAAGGGTAAAATATACACATTCATATACAAATACCATTGTTTATGAGCAACTTTTGGGAAACATCTTTTAAAGCTTCTGTAACACTACATTACAACATTACAACAATGTCTACACTTCAAAAAGTATTTCATTGGCTGTAAATCGCTCAGAGTCTGGTGGTGATAAAAAGCACTATATAAATGAAAGTCTTTATTTCTTTTCACAATTCCTGATGATTTACAGCAAATGAATTAGTCTTGGAGTGCAGTTACTCTTGTTTTGCTCCATTCCTGTTTTGTCACAGCAAGGTGAAAATCAACAAAGTAACAGCCAGATAATTGATTTTGATTTTTGGGATGTGTTAGTTGAGAGAGAAATGTTGCCCATGACACCCAGCAAATCCCTTGCTCTTCATCCACTAGCTCTATCGGGTTGTTTCTGTAACTTGAACCAATAGATGGGGCGAGATTCAAGGTCTGTCCGACATTGCCACACTCCATCTACAGTGCAGTGTCAGCCTAGATTGTGAGCTGGACCAAGAATGAGGTTTGAACAACCTTCTGACTCAAAGGGGAGAGCTGGCGTTTGATGAACCGTATTTATTTTAAGCTGCACTTTTATGACAGATATCCTTAACCCACACTAATATAATCCCCATCCATCTCACTCACTAATATATAATTGATTCAATTCATCTTTCACATTGTTCCTGAGAGTTGCTTGAATACTGTGAGCGGGATGTAACTCGCTGATCTTTGTCAATGAGTCTGTTCCTCTCCAGATTGTCGTGTGTCTCTGCAATGCCCAATTTTATTCTCGCACAGTGTCAGTTGTCTCCATTTACACTGAACTTAGGGCTATGAAGCGAGTAGTTGGCAGTTGTTTGTATTTGAAGTTGAGATTGTGATTTTCAATGAATCTGTGATGGAATACATTGTGTCAAAGCTTGAGATAGACCCTAATTGAAAAGTGAAGCTGAAAAGGGAAACAGAGAAAGAAAACTGACCCTTTCAGTTTCTGGGGAAACTAAGACTGAAATTCAGATTGGAAACCAAAACTGTGGGGAGACTGAAATTGGTTGAAACCATATAAAGGGACACTGAGCCCTCAGAGCTCAAATGATGATTCCAGTGGTACAGTGCAGGCAGGCTGACGAAGACAGAGGCTAGATCCAGAAGCTGAGAATAGGCAAATACACAGTTGCTGCAGTTGATTCTGTTGCTTGAAGATAACATTGGTGGATCTATCATCCAGACCATCGAAGGCAGAGTTGAGGAGATTCTGCAGACGTGTGCCATATTTGGTGAACAGCATACCCTGGAACTTGGGTTGGTTGTGTGCCACTGTCAGCTGGGGATCAGGCTAGCTTGTCTAAGAAGAGCTGAAATTCTTCATGAGGAAGACAGAATTTTGAAGGACTTTGTGACTGAGATTGTTGACATAGATGCTGAGTGGGCTACTGAGCCAATGTGTAAGATCCGTCTTAGTTGTATCTGCCATTTAATGGGTAATTTATAGTTTATAATCAACCGCAATTTGCCTATTAATTCAGTTTAACTAATGTTGATTCTGGCTTTTAGAGTGTAGGTGGTCACCCAAGATAGTATTTTGTGTCTGCTTTGTCTGACTCTTGTATAGTAAAAATTCTTTTGTCTTAAATTGTGGAATCTCAGGGCTTAATTCCTTCAGTAAATAAGTGGGATTTTGAATTTCATTTAAAAAAAAAAGTTACAGTTCTCGATTGAGATCATAGCAGATCTCATTTCACATCCACAAGTTAACATCTGGCCTGTTAGTGAGAGCTCTCCATTCATGGGCATTGTCAGTTTCTCTTTGACCTTTGATTCCACAAGGTTCCTTTATCTGCCACAATTCACCGTCTCGCACTATCATCTGTTCTGTTTGTTTGTTTGCCTGCTGCTATTGGGCATTATGTACATCTCAAACACTTGACTGAACTTTCTCCATCTCGGATGCATTCTCTTCAAGACTTAGCCTGCTATGTGGCTGCAACACGTGGACTTCTGTGGTATTGTGGTTCCTCCTGACAAAGGCAGAGAGACTCCATCTGCTTTCAATCAGTTTGACGAATAAGATCTCCTACTTCAATACCAATTGTATCCAGCAGGTGACTCTCTAATGATTACAAAATATTACAAGATGGCTAGAATGCCCCCATCATCCTGATTCCCATTTCCCTGCAGGGGTGGGGTGTCAATAAGTCACAACATCTTGCAATAAATCCTCTGAGTTTCTACGTATGCTAACCTAATTTGTGGACGGTGGAGGGGTTGTTCAGAACAAGGAGACATGATTTTAAAATTCAAACATGTCCAAATGAATAAAGGAGACTTCTTCACGCAAGGAGTTGTGAGAATGTGGAACTCCCTCCCTGACACAAGGGCACAGGAGCAGAATCAAGTGATGTTTATGGTGAGATACGTGCTTATTTGGGAGGCCAAGGGAGTCCTGGAGAAAGTAGATAAACATCGTCACCACTATGAAGGGTTGAGATAAGGTAAATAGTGCGGATTGTTTCCATTGGTCAGTGAGACGGCAATGAGGGATCAAATTGAGGTTAATTATATAAAGAATTAAAGGAGAAGTTACAAGTAGAAGAGACAAAAATGTCTTCACACAGAGGGTGATTCAAACGTGGAATTATCCAAAACAGATTGTTCCTGAAATTGAATCTATAAATTATTTCTAAAGGAATTGGTTAGTTGCTTGAATAAAGTGTTAACGGATATGGGAAATGAATGGGATTAGACTGGGTGGGATGTTAAAGGGCACAGTGGGCCGTAGCTTCCTACTGGCGTTGGAAAGTGCTGGCCGGGAGAAATGAGAAGAAATAAATGCCTACTTACCTGGTTTTGAAAACTGCGTTGCCACTTCTGTTCACCGGGGCTGCTTGGGGCCTGCGTCGGAAGAATCCTCACAGGCCCCAGCAAAGCTTAAACTCAGTGTTTTCAAATGACCACACCCCCTTTTATCCCAGCACTTAAAGGGCCTGGGAAGTTGTCAGGCCAGGGGATGGTAAGTGTCTAAAGTAAGTGATTAGGATTTGGGGTTGGGGGTATTCGGGGGGGTGGGGGGAGGGGCACTGGGGGTGTCTGGAGGTTGAGGGATGGGGGTGTATGAAGATTAGGGGGGTTGTATGAAGATTAGGGGGGGTGGGGGAGGTGTCTGAGGGTCATGGGGTGGGGGTGTCCAGGGTTCGGGGGGGGGTCTGAAGGTCGAGGGGGTTTGGAGGTCATGGGAGGGTTTCAGAGGTCAGGGGGATCCGGAGCACGGGGTGGGGGTGTCCAGAGGTCGGGGAGGGTGTGGGGGATGGGGTAGTCTGGAGGTTGGGCGTTGTGGGGTGGTCTGGTGGTCATGGGGTGGTCTGGAGATCGGGGGGGTGAGGTCCAGAAGTCAGAGGGTGGTCCAGAGGTCGGGGGGCTGGTCCAGAGGTTGGGGGTGTTGGGGGGTAGTGGGTCTCGAGGTTGGGGGCGGGGTAGGAGGTCAGCAGGTCGGGGGGAGGGGTCCAGAGGTTGGGAGCGGTGGGGGGGGTGGTCTGGAGGTCAGGGGTTGTAGGCAGGTCCAGAGATCGGGTGTTGTAGGCAGGTCCAGAGGTTGGGGGTTGTAGGGGAGTCCAGAGGTCAGGGGTTGTAGGGGGGTCCAGAGGCGGGAGGTTGAGAGGGGTCCAAGGTTATTGGGGGGGGTCCGAGATCGGCGGCAGGGATCCGATGTCAAGGTGGAGGGAGTGAGGATAGTGGGGGGAGTGAAGTTGGTGTCGGGGTGAGGTGGGGTCGTTAGAATTCGGGTTGGTCTGGGTCTTTACAATAGTTAGCCATAAGTTAGAAGAAATTCTTCTAACTTTTTTTCTGGTTGACAATTGGTATAACCCCAACTAAACCATTCGAAGCTTGCAACTTAAATTGCACTTTCGGATGGTTCCCAGTCAGCACAACTGTCCAGAGGAAGTTAGCATTTCTGAGCAATTGCCATGCAAACCCTTACCTGGAAACTTGGTAGAGGGATTCCCGAGTGCATCTTTGGGGTATCCCCAAATCTGACGCTGGGGAGCGCAGAAGTTATGGGCCAATAAGTTAGCGGGAGAGTGGGATTTGATTGGGTGGGATATTAGAGGGCATAGTGAGTTAGCGAGAGAGAGGGAGATTAGACTTGTATAGATTTGGTGGTCTGAATGACATGTTTCTGTGTGGTAACATTCAATGATTCTACACTGAGCGTGTCTTTAATGTGATGGTTCCCACAGTTGCAAACCCGAATTTGGCAGGCTTCCCCTGCCAAAACAAATAGCAAAAACTGAACTTATGGCTTCTGTAAATGTCCTGAAGTCTGTTGGGTTGGGACTCAAAGGGAGGAAAGGGAGACTCGTTCAATGTTATATCTCTGGAAAAGCCATGGTGCTGAGCTATACTAACCTACATTTAGATTCTGAATCTTGGCTTCAGTTGTGGGGCTTCAACTCGCCAAAGGGATTCCTCTGTATTGTTCCCTCCAACATCATTCCTACCTTTGCGGATCTTACAGATCCAGTCCAGCTGATTCTCACATCGTACTGCTCGCCACAGGGAGGAGGCAATGTCTGTGACAGCACAGCGCCGAATGTTATCGTCTTCATAGATATCCCGTCCAAAGTTGTTGTAGGAATACTGCATGAGAATGTAACAGGTTACTTACATTAGCGGCTTCCAGTCATCCCACCACCAACACTGGCTGCTCCACCCCCTCACCCCAGCCTCTCTCCACCAAGGCAAGAGTTGGTCATGGTGATACAACAACAACTTGCATTTAACGTCATACACTGATCCATGTAAAGATTTATTAGGATAACTTGGTCTAAAAGATACTTTTTAAAGAGCGTCTTAAAGGAGGAGATAGAGTTAAGCAGAGAGGGAATTCCAGAGCTTGGGGCTTAGATAGCTGAAGGTACCACCACCAGTGATTGGATGAAGAATGAAGTGCTGAGATTTCCCAGCACTTTGTTTTTATTTAACAGCCCTGCACAATTCCCTTTAGTCTGAAAAACTGTTCAACACTGCTCTCTGTTTTCTGTCCATTGGATAATTTTGTATCTGAGTTGCCACTCTCCTTTTTCATCATTTAATTTTTCTAATGAGTCTTTTATGAGGTACTTTGCCAAACGGCTTTTGAAGATCTATACATCAACTACACTAGCCTCATCCACCCTCTTGGTTAATTCATCAAAGAACTCAATCAAATCCATGCTGACTTTCATTTATTAGCCAGTAATTTTCCAAATGCCCATTAGTTCTGCTCTGGTTGTTTCTAATAATTTCATCCACCATCAATATAAGGCTGAGTGGCCTATAGTTGTTGGGATTATCACTTTTCCCTTTTTCAAACAGGGATGTCACATTTACACTCCTTCAGCCCTTTGAAAGATTATGGCCGGATTTTCCCACTTTGCCTGTTCCCCAACTCCTTAAGCACCAAATGTATCTCATGTTTTAGTCACCCTCCAGACTCGATTATTTTAATGATCTCTTTGAAGGTCTTCCTTCATCTGCATTTCCACAAACCCCAGCTTATACAAAATGCAGCTGCACTAAGTTGGTTCAGCATTACACTAAAAATAGAAATTTCAAATTCCTCCACAGTCTCGCTTTGCAACCTCCTACAGACTGCCTTCTCTCCCTGCACCGTTCCACCTACAGTTCCTGGACTTCTCTACGTCCTCTCATTTCACCCAGCACTGTAGCAGTTTTTTCAGCTGTTGTTGTGTAAGATAGGGCAAATCCACATGCAGTTTAATACAGAACGAACTGACACACCAGGGATATTTAAATGTATGTGATGTGTCAGGGGAAGATAAACTTTTTAAGCGAGTGGAATGTTGTTGGAAGGAATGTAATTCAGGCTGTACACTCACTGCAGTGTACAGACTTGTCCTGTTGCTCCCACTACAAGTCAGCCTGTGACTTGGTCATTCAGATACTCACTCCTGTTCCGTCACTCCATGCCCAGCTCTGCTCTGTCCCTGGGTTCCGCCTGTTCAGCCCAAGCCAGAACCAATGATACTCGTAATCCTCCGACTCCCTAGGAAGCAGGAACAGAGAATGACAGATCTCACCAATGACTCTACACTCCTCCCTCAACTTTGACCTTCATTTCATAAATTTTCAGTGACCATCCAAATAAAAAAAGTGTTATCAACTTTTCATTGTTTAAAAAGGCAGATTATTCAGTTTACACTAGTGGCGCAGATTCTCCTGCATTAAGATCAAGGCCAGGTCCTCACTGCTTGTGTGTGGCTGGCTTCAAATAACATTGAACAGAAATCAGTGTCAGCTCTGGTTCAGGGGTAGCTCTCTCATCTCTGACAGTTGTTGGACCAGGTCCCTCTCCAGAGATTCGATCAAGTAAACTAGGGTGACACTCCAGTGCAATACTAAGGAAGCACTGCACTGCCGGAGGTGGTGTTTGGGTGGGTTGTTAAGCCGAAATCCAGTCTGCCCTCCCAGATGGATGATAAAGATCCAGCATCGTTGTTTGAAGAAGGACATATGTTCTTTCATTATCCTGGCCAATATTTAGACCTCAATTAATATCACTAAATCAGATTATCTGCTCACTTACTTCACTCCAGTGTGTGGGAGCTTATATACACAAATTGGCTGCCACACTTCCTACATTATTACAGCGACTACACCTTGAAAAGAAATCAGCTTTTACATTCCAACCAAGAGTTGACCAAAAAAATGATAGAATTATTTGCAGGCTGTAAAATCCCTGATTACTGAGGATAAACTGTTCTCTGCCTGTGTAACCACAGCATAGTCCTCAAATTTACATCTATCCTTCCCAATAAAAACTTAACTTGTTCAATTACTTCAACATACCTTTGCTAAACACATTAATTTCTGAATTGCACTCCAGTCACTGCATTGCATATTAAATCGGATTGGACTGTCTCATCTGTTAAACTTCTATTGCACCAAATAATCCTGTGGGTGTACATGATGTCCCCTGTTGGCGAGTTGGATTGGACGTTCTCCATTCTGTTGCGTTTGGACTCATTGGCCTCCTTCTGACACACAGGGCTCCTGCATTTATTCCTCAATCAATATCAATAAACCAATAATATGATCATGCAGCTAGGGGGACTTTGCTACGTGTAAATTACCTGCTGTGGTTCCAACATCCCAGAAGGAAATGTACTTTACACTTCAAAAGTTTTCAAAAGTGCTGTGCATCAGCAGCCCTCTTAATATCTGTCCCCAATTTTATTTCCATTAAAGTTAATTGCAATAAAAATCAGGAGAGATGGTAAACAGGCTGAGATTCAATATCACCTATCACAGAGTGAAGGTTACTCCCAGTGGCTCTTCATTCCCACTCACTCCACATTATTGCTCCCAAAGTGCAACTTTGGAGAACTACCCAAGAGCTGATGAATTCATGGAGCACTGTGCAGCAAAAAACAAAGGGGTAGGATGAGGAGGAGGCAGCAGCAGTGACAGTAGCTTAGTGGTATTGTCAGTGGACTAGTGTTCTCAAGAATCAGAGCAACGCTCTGGGTTCAAATCCCACCACAGCAGATGGTAGAACTTGAGTTCAATAAAAATTTGGAATTATAAGTCTAATGACCTTGAAGCCATTGTCACTTGTTGTAAAAGCCCATCTAATAGCCTTTGGGGAAAGAAATTTGCTGTCCTTACCTGGTCTGGCCTACATGTGACTCCAGACCCACAGCAATGTGGTTGACTCTTAAATGCCATTAGGGATGGGCAATAAATGCTGGTCTAGCTAGCAATGCCCACAATCCCATGAACAAATAAAAAAATGTAATTCTCCTTCTCCCTTTATGAAGGTTGCTGCAGCAGACTAGTTTGCATCACCTCTGTATGCTCGGTTTTATGGGCAAACCTCACCACAAAATTTGGCATGGGATCTTGCCCAGGTCATATAAACCCTTGCCCATAATGTGGCTCACGGTTTGCAAAATTGACCATGAGGTTTTGGACATATCAGTGACTAGCATTCTTGCCTCTGAATCAGAAGGTTGCAGGTTCAAATCCCACTCCAGAGCCTTGAGCCACAAACTCTAGTGTGACATTCCAGTGCAGTGTTGAGGGAGTGCTGCACTGTCGGAGGGACTGTCTGTCTGGGACAGGTGGACAAGATTCCATGACACTGTTTTGAAGGAGAGCAGAAGTCTCAGACCAATAAATACATACTAGTCTGTATTTATTCCTCAACCAATATCAAAATACAAATTATCTGGTCCTGTGGCTCATTGCTGTTTTGGGATCTTGCTGTGTGCAAATTAGCTGCTGTGTTTCCAACACGACGGAAGGAAATGTATTGTACACCTCAAAAGTTTTCAACGTGAAGCACTTTTTGGCATCGTGAAAGGTGCTATATAAATGAAAGTGTTTCTTTGTGAGAAGATGAATGTGGGACCTGCATTCTGACTTGGAGCCATTAGCAGAATCACATAGGCCAGAATTTAACATCCTGTGGGCAGGCGCGTGCCTGACCCATCCAGCTGTGAAATAGCGTGAGATGACGTCAGGCGAGCGTGGGCGCGCGCACCAGTCGGAAGCGCGCCCACCGGCCATTAAGCCCATTAAGGAGGCAATTGAAAGCAATTTTTTGTGGCCTGTTCCACGTTTACGGTTAGCGGACGGGCCAATCGGCCAGGCGGCCTTTACATTTTTGCTCAAACCTCGATCCAGGGTGGGATGAAATCTCTGTGGGGAAAATAAAATCGAGAGAGATATCCGGGGACTCTTTTTTTTAATGAGGTATGCTGTCAGATGCTTGATTTTGCTGCAGGGACGTGTGTTGCAGCACATTTGTCGCTTTGTTTATTCTATGGGAGGCCTGCACGCCCTGAGGGAGCTCACTGGAAGCGCACAACTGCACCCGTGGTGACCTCCGCACCCGTCCTCTTCCCGCCCCCACCAGCAGTGTTGAGCCTTTCTCTGCGCGTGTTTCCCGCTGGACAGGCCGTTAATGGGCCAAGCCAGTGTGAAATCGTGGTCGGGGATCGATCGCAGTCAGGGGCCCGTTTCCTGTCTGCTCCCAGGCCCACCGATTGCACCCGCCCGACGAGCGAAAAATTCAAGCCATAAAATCTGGGCTTCAATCCTGGGATGTTGATTCTATGTGTCATTACAGGCATCCAGATTTTGGTAGTGGGAGGGGCCACTTGGAGCTGGGAGGCCCATATCAAATGCCCGTTTTCAGTTAAATGAATCTGAAAATAACAATATGATCAGCTCACCATTATTTCTGGAGCAGGTTAAACACCATGCAATTCCGATATTATATTGTTGTTTCCTTGCTGTATTTTTTTTGTTTCTGTGCGGTTTATATTCTTATAAATAAAATTGACTACTAGTTTTAGCCTAAAGTGCACTATCTGACTGTGTTTTCTGCCTTTTGGAGTGCCCAAGAATGCAACTTGGGTCACCAGTTGGGTCTCTAGTGCTTAACACTGGAGGCAAAAGGTAACTGTCAGTCTTGAAGAACACTACCTTGTTTAGGATCACACAAGTTTGTAAATTTCAGCTTGTGAACGAGGCAGATCTACATATAGAGCATGTGACACAATTAGAGATTTGGGAGTGCGGCAGAACTGTAACTAGTGCCTTTGGACTCTCACACTCTGCAATGAAACTAATAGGATCTTCAATTTTGAGAACAGTTCCCAACAGAGTCTGGGTTTGGATGTAGTTGTATATTCTGGAGATAGATTTTCCATTTCTCTTCTCTGTGACACTTTGTGGCTGTATTCAAAATCCAGCTCTGGATCAAGTGAAGGATGCAAGGGACTCTCCAAAGATTGTATAATGGGTTTATGGTCTATGACAACCTTATCTAAGTAATCATAGTCAAGTGGAAATGTTCTACTGTTGATACTACTGTGTCCCTACTTGTTCAATCTGGGTACATCCGGAGACTGCAGAGAACCAGCATAATTGATGGTTTAGTCTTGACAATCTGAGTTCACATTGTTTGAGGACATTCCAGAACTCAGTGATGCTGATGCTTGATTTAATGAGTCCAGCCACCAATTCAAGGTTTTGTCTTTTATAACAAGAACCATAGCTCTGGCTGTGTCTCTGTGATTGGAGCCAAGTGGGGAAGTTTGAACTGTCTGGACTTATTATTTGAGTGGCTCTTGGCATTGCACGTACCTTCCAGATATTTTGCTTCTTCCTTGAGCCACCATCCACACCAAATCCCAGCCAAAAAATACAGATAAATAATTTATTCCACAGGCAAGTATTACAGTCCTTGAACACATTTATGTAGCTGGATACAAGGACCAGGGGTGGTCTTTGTGGAAAAGGTCCGAGACATCTGTTGCTCATTGGGCACTATTCTGAAATACCTTGGTCAGAGAAGAGAAACAAAAATTTAACCATTTGCACTTTGTGGCTCTGTCAGTGGAGACTCTGAGGGCTCATTTCATCTGCTAGTATCCTGATTTCAGCACTAATTCAGAGACACACATGATCCATTATCTAATGTTTACAGAATAGCTGGCATCTGAATCATGGAAGTTCAAAGAAAGAACTTGCATTTACACATTGCAATGTCAGGATATCCAAAGTGCTTAACAGCCAAAGACATACTTGTCAAGTATAGTCACTGTTGTTCTGTATGAATTTTAGTTTACAGAACACATGGAAACATATCTCTGTGTGTTTGTGAAATATCTGCTGTTCCTAATTTATGTGCCTGGGCAATTGTGCTTGAGATGATCATTATGTCTAACTTGAAGGCGACGAACTGATCTGTAAATTCTGGCCTGCCAAGTGAGTCATCCTTCAGGGAAAGCAGGAGATTACAGCCATCATCACACTCCCCGGTAAGTGATGGGCCAAGGGCTTATAAAGAGGTGAGAAAGAAACAAAAACATGAACTTGCAGCACCTATCGTTGGTTCAGGATGTGCCATAGCATTTCACAACCACAACAGCCACATTTTTTGAGGATATGTTGGTTCCTGAGCTGCTGGAGCTGAAGAAGTCATATGGCAAAGGATGTCCAATCTAAATTTAGACAGGGGATATAGGAGGGTCACTTAGGGTTTGGGTCAGATAGGGGATGTAGGGATCATGTAGGGATTATGGGGGTCAAATAGGGATTATTAGGGTCAGATATGGATTATAGGGGTCAGATAGGGATTGTGGGGGTCAGATAGAGATTTTGGGGTCAGATAAGGATTATGGGACACAGATAGCAATTATGGGGGTCAGAAAGGGAGTATGGGGTCAGATAGGGATTATGGAGGTCAGGTAGGGATTGGGCATAACACACGGATTGTGGGTTTAGATACAGTTTGTGAAATATGTTGTGAGTTAAGAGTTGGCAGTATGGAATTTTGTTGAAATATCTTTTGAAATGGTAAAAACTTCCAAATCTTTCTGATGAAGAGTAGATGTGCGGGATCGGGCCTGCAAGAGAGCAGGCTGTTTGCATTGTGTATACGGTGATCTTGGGCAAAAAAGGTCCATTTCTGTGCTTTCTACAGACAGACTCCATCTCCTCATCACCTATCCAGAGACAGCTTCGAAAGAGAGGGAATCTGGGAACCCCAAGATTCTGCCCTCTGACCACATCCATCTCTGAAAAAGTAATTCTTTAATCTAGATTTGTTGACTCACCCAAATATCTCATTGACCAGTTTCTCTGTAAACTTCTCCTCTTCAAAACTGCTGATGCTGAGCAAATGAGCTCCTTGCTCATGACAGAACATGTGTGCCTGCACCCAGTTCTTCTTAGCATAGATGCTGTTGAAGTGAAACACCTAATTAGGAAAGGGAGATGAAAGTGAGACAAAGAGTGAACACAGTGACATCTGAGTAACCTGAATATTAAATGTTCACAACTTTTGGACATCAGAAATCACACAGCAAATGGTCCACTCAGATTACATCATATTGACAGCATAGAAACAAGCCATTTGGCTCAACTGGTTATGTTCCACACAAGCCTCCTCCCAGGCCTCCACATCTAATCTTATCTGCATTACCTTCTGTTCCTTTCTCCCTCTGTCCACTTATCTAGCTTCACCTTAGAGGTTAGAAATGTTAGGGCAGTTCTCCTTGAACAGAGAAGGCCATGAAGTGAGCTAATATTTTTCAAGATGCTGAAGTTTAGATAAAGAAAAACAATTCTCTCTGGCTAATTGATCAATGATCAGGGGTCACAGATTCAGAATCTTTGACAAAGGATCTCAAGGGAAGATGAGGAGAACTGTTTTCACTTAGAGAGGTCAGGATCTGGAATGCTCAACCTGAAAAGGTGATGGAATTTGATTCCATAAATAAATGTAAAAGGGAGTTGAGAGGGCACCTTGAATATGAGGAACTTTCAGGGTAATGGACAAAAAAGCTGGGATAAGGGACTAAACATGATTACTCTTTCATACAGCCACCAGAGGCAGGATTGGGCCAAATGGCTTCCCCCTGTGCTGTATGTTTCTGTGATTCTGTAACTGTATTTGTGCTACTCCCTGCAGCTACTCCTTACGATAATGACTTCCATATTCCAACCACTCTCTGCATAAAGAAATTTCCCTTAAATCCCTCATTGGATTTATTGGTGACTATCTTATATTTATGACCACAAGTTTTGGTCTTTCCTGCAAGTGGAAACATTTTCCCTACCTCTAGCCTACCAAACTTTTCCATAATCTTAAAAAGCTCCATCTGGAGTATGGGTGGCATAATTGTTATATCACTGGACTGGTAACCCAGGCTGCTGGAATAACAATCTGGGGACAGAAGATCAAATCCCACCATGGCAACTGGCGGGGAAGGGTATTGGCACAGGTTAGAGATTTTCAGGGAGCATTGGATTTGAGCAAGTGTTCCATTTGGAAGTGGTGGAATGGGCTATGTTGGGTGAGGTGGAATTTGGCACAAGGAGGTTCCATGAGAAGCTGAGCTAGTTTGCGAGCACTTCCTCCCTCACAGTGACCAATGCCACTGAGATTTCTGCGTTCTCAGACTGTGTTCTTCAGAAAGAGCAGCACCAAGTGTCTCTTTTCATGTTAACAATTTTGATCTCTTTGAAGTAAAGCTTTGCCCAGATCGGTCTGGGCCACAGCCTTGGCTATACTGAACGCTGGGGCTTCTGTTGCTCCTGAACTGTTTTATTCTTCCACCCATTTCCCCTGGAAGACATTTTTACCCCACGTGGTGAAGAATCAAGTTATTTTCAAAAGACCGTTTTCAATTTCTTTCCATCAAACAACTTCAGAAACATGATCTTTCCACGCCTCTGGCACAAAGAGAGCTGCTGTTCTCTCCGATGCACACTGAGACTTCCTGCTGAATGGGGTTGGTCTGGGCTCAGGAAAGCACATGCAGTCCATCGAGCACATCACTTGCACTAGCTGTCCTTCAGAGGGACATGAAATAAATTATGCATTTTTTCCATTTTGTTTAACACGTTTGTATATTACAGCCAAGTCCTTATTTAATGTTCCCCTGTTTAACCTTGTTTCATTCTGGAGCTGGTAATCCCGTCGAACACGCGAGATTCAGTTTTGACGTTGTTTCTCGCATGACATGATTGACGCCATTTTAGAATGGCCTAATTCCCCCCCCGCCGCCGACTTCCCGATGAGCTGCCCGCTCCCTGACTCAGCCTCTCACTGCTTCCCTCTCCTGGACTTGTGTTCCCGTTGAAGATCCAGATCTGATCCGAAGCCGGAGCTCCAATGTTGTGGAAGTGCGGGTCCCGATGGCGTGTGAGAAAAACCTGGATTGTAGCGGCCGGAGCTCGGCACTGATGCGCCATCGGGACTTCCACAACACTGGAATTCCGGCTTCGGATCAGATCTGGATCTTCAACGGGAACACAGGTCCAGGAGAGGGAAGTGGCAAGAGGGTGAGTCAGGGGGCGGGAGGCTCGCCGAGAGGCTGCGTCAGGGAGACAGGGGGAGGCCTCAACTCAGAGGTCGGGGAGGGGGAAGGGCCACAACATGGGGGTGTTGGGAGGAGGAGGGTCTGCAGATCGGGAAGCAGGAGGTTTGGGAAGCAGCATCTACAGCAAGCACAATGTACTGTAAGTAGAAAGTTACATTCTTCCATTATATTTTTAAACTTATTTTATTTTAAAAGTTACTTATTTTACCAATGTAGTAACTTAGCAATGTAAAATATTTCAATTAGAGGGTATAATGTTTTAATATTTGTTTTTTTTTTGGATAAGGAAGGTCCTACAGAACCTAACTACAGTTTTAACATTAATTCCTGTGGGAAGCAATATTCCACTTAAAGTCATGATTTTCAGGAATGCAACCACAACTTTAAGTGAGGACTTATTGTAATTATAAAAATACTGGAGATGTTTGACTGGGTCAGGCAGTCAAAAAGGGGCACCAAGGTGATGGAAACTCCAGGAATGCATCTGACAGGAATTGGTGACTCTAACCTGTCCTGAACTCTATCTTACTGATTTAATCAACTGAGGAAAGGTTTCCATTGATACAACTTTCCAAATTTGCACTCCCTTTGCTCAACTGCATCTGCCAGAAAGCACAGAGCCTGAATCCATGCCCGAATTCCAAGCCGGTGATGTCAGTGGGCAAAGGTCATAGAATAACCTAAGACAGAAGCAAGCCATTCTGGCTGTCAAGCCAGCCCTTTCAAAGAGATATCCGATTAGTCCCGCGTCCACTTTTTCCCCAAGCCCCTGCAGTTATTTCTCTATAAGTGTTTATCCAATTCCTTTTTGAGGGTTACTGCTGAATCTGTATCCACCACGCTATCAGACAGTGCATTCCAAATCCTAAGCACTTATTGCTTAGAAAAGTTTTCCTCATGTCACCCTTGGTTCTTTTGCTACTCTCCTTAAATCTGTGCCCTCTGATTATTCATCCTTCAGCCACTGAAAACAGGTTTTCTTTATTTACTCTATCTAAGCCCTTCAGTATTTTAAACACGCCTATCAAAGCTCTGCACTCTGTGATCCTTTTGCAGCCAGAGCATCCCAGCCACGCGCATTCCACCTGGCATCTTAAATCGACAGCCAGGAGATCAGCACAATTGGGGCAAGTGATTCAGAGTGAACCCTCTGCACCTCGCCACCACCATCACCACCTGCCCCCACGCCCACCCCCCGCCCCGCCCCCACCCCCTCCCCCAACACCCCCGGCACATGCACCCCCTTCTGGTTTCAGAAGCAAATGTTCCTCCCTGGAGCGTGAGAGTGACACAGATAAACACAGGTTTAACAAATGAAAAATACAAGCAACAGGAGAAGAGAATTACAAGTGAAACTCACAACAAACCAGCAATCTGCTCATCATGGAGAGCAAGAGAGAAATATCGGTATCTTTTATCAGTGATATTTTCAGTGCTGGACTACAACTGGGAGCTCCATACAGTTGTGTCAGAATCTATGGAGATAATTTTAAACTAACTGGCTGAGCAGGAAACCTACAGGACAGTGAGGAACGTTGATTTTACATCCTGCCCAACATTATTCCCTGTTGACTTTAATTAGCTGAGATCTAAGCTAGCATTACACCAGTTCCTGTCAGCCTGCTGATGGCCCGTGTTTGGTCAAAATTGCCCCATGAGTTTGACATAGAATGAAATGATAGGCATGCACTAAAGCCCTATGAAAGAGATCAGGATCATGCATTTATTTAGCGCCCTTCACGTGCTTCACAATGAATTGCAGTTCTGAAGCGTTTGAAGTTTTCAAAGCAGCAGCCCATATGCTCTGAGTTAACAGTAGGATTGCGGGGTTGCCAACTCTACCATCGGATTACAGCGTCGCCTGAAACAAATCTCCCCGCCACTGAGCTCGAACTACTTTCTTCACACAGCTAAAATTCAGGCCAGTTATTATGGTCAACAGCATCAACATCCCTGGGCCCCTTTTCCATTCAGAAGCCAAGGCTGTAGCGAGTTCCAGGCTTCGCTGTGCAGAGTTACACTATCTGTCCTTGGAATATTTTTGGCCGGGAGTTACTGCAGCGTAGCAGCACTGTTCTGTTGTGGTTTGGGACATGTGTTTTTGGTTAAGCTAGAAAATAAAACTGTGCAGTAACACTTGAAATATCCCAAAGAATAGAAGTGTCGGCCTCAGCAAGGCTGATTTCTTAGATTCCGTTCCACAGGAAAAGAATTCTGTCCTAAATGAATTAAGGGCAGGAATTGTTCATTTATTCTTTGCTCAGGCAATGCCACATTGACCTGCCAGAGTCTGAATTTATTGAGAGGAGTCTACTATTAGGAGAAGAATTTGTCTGGAATGAGAAGTCACTTGGCTCATAGTGTTGACTTCTACCATGAATCTGTACAATATCAACATCCTACTATTGACTAGAAACTGAACTGGGCTCGTCATATAAATACTGTGGCTACAACAGCAGATCAGAGGTTAGGAATCCTGCTGAGAGTAACTCACCTCCTGACTCCCCAAAGCCTGTCCACCATCTACAAGGCACAAGCCAAGAGTGTGATGGAATACTCTCCACTTGATCGGATGAGTGCAGCTCCAACAACACTCAAGAAGCTTGACATTGAACTGGACAAAGCAGCCCGCTTGATTGGCACCAGATCCACAAACATTCACTCCCTCCACCACCGATGCACAGTAGCAGCAGTGTGTACCAACTACAAGAACTAACCAAGGCTCTTTCGAGAGAACCTTCCAAGCCCACAACTGCTACCATCTAGAAGGGCAAGGGCAGCAGACACGTGGGAACACCGCCACCTGGAAGTTCCCCTTCATGCTAATTACCATCTCGACTTGGAGTTATATCACCGTTCCTTCACTGTCACTGGGTCAAAATCCTGAAACTTACTCCCTAACAGCACTGTGGGCGGCTCACCACCCACCTTCTCAAGGGGGACAATTAGGGATGGGCAATAAATGCTGGCCTAGCCAGTGGCACCCACACCCCATAAATGATTTTTTTTAAATTACACCTACGCGGTCTTTATCCCATCATGTCCAAGTTTCCTGATCATGGGCTCTGCCCTATTATGGCCTCCAGCCCACATATTTAAATTCCTGAAGAAAGAACATTATGAAAAATTTCTCCCCCAAAATTGGGCAAAGATCCATAATAACTGCCTTCATTGTTTAATTATTCATTAAAAAGTCATTTCCACAGCTGAAAGTCAGATGGTTCATGCAACACAGGAACAATCCCTGAATCATCAGTACCATTGGCGGTGACGCTAAATATTTCCCTCAGAGAGGCCTTTTCACCTCCAAAAACTGGCTGCAGCATTTACTGTGTGCGTTTCCTGGAACTTCCATTCACTTTAGTGAAGGTTAAGTGAACTGGAATACAATAGGTTCCCATCCAGACATTGTGCTTAATTACAAGAATGCAATAAAGCTTTTATAATGTAGACAGATTCACTTTGAAAACAACATACATACAAATATATGATGGAATAAACGACTCTTTGGAAAGTTGAAAAGGGGCTCTGACTCTGGAAGACGAGTCATATTGGACTCGAAACGTTAACCCTGTTTCTCTCTCCACAGGTGCTGCCAGACCTGCTGACTTTTCCCAGCCTTTTCTGTTTTAATTCCTGAAGCGTGAACTCTGTTTCTCTTCCGACAGATGCTGTCAGGCCTGCTGTTTCCAGCATTTTCTGTTTTTATTCCAGATTTCCAGCATCCATAGTATTTTGATTCGTTTTTCGGTTTATGAGAGGCTGGAGGGGGAAGAGTCTCATCCACCCTGGACACATGCACAACATCCTAAAGCTGCACCAGTTTTAAACGGAATCCAAAACATATTTATATCCTTTTCAGGATCACTACAGTGGACATCCCAGCCAAGAATAGCAAACAAATATTATCTTCAATCTATTATTATCCTGTGCTGACCCAGCCATGATCACAAGCTTTGTTCCTGAGAATTTTGATCATTTCTTTTCAAGAAACAAAAATAATTAAGTATTGTAAAAAGGCCATTTGCATGTAAAGTTCAGGGGATTTGGGATCACTGGGGGAAGGGGGCATAGAAAGTGTAAGAGCTCAGGGCAGCAAAGCAGCTGCAGGCTGACACAGGGGGAGGTATCACTCAATGGATTCCACCTGGTGAATCTGGCTTGGGTTTGGTTTGATTTCTTTTTCAGGATGATGGGAATATCTGGTTTCACACGATGTCCCACCCTGACTGATGACAAGCACACGGCGGCTGGTAGGTGAAGGCTTGTTGAGTTAACAGTTTCCTGTGTTTGTACCCATACCATCTGATACATGAACGCCCAGTTTCAGTCACTTGGCTGTTCACAGTATCAGTTGTGAGTCAGTGGCTCATTCTCGTCTCTTGAGTTGAAGGTTGGGATTCAAGCCCCACCCCAGGATTTGGACACATAGGGTGGAATTTTTGCTACTGAGGCAGGCAGCTCGAGTCGGGGAATTTCCTGACTCGCTGGATCTGCTTCGATAAAAAAGTACACCGAATTGCGTGATTTTCACTCCAGGGGCATGTACACATACAGATGGACCCGCTGACCCTGGAAGCAGAGTGTAGGTGGCCAAGGGGGCAGATGAGTGCCAAGGTGGGCTATTTAGAATATCCGCCTTGGTTCTCTGGGACTTTGCCCCAGTTGTTTCAGAATCTGTTAGGCTCTCAAGTCTTCCTCTTCCCCCCACCAGGCCCTAAACCCACCCCCATGGCTGCTCATTCACTCTATGCCAACTCAAAGACAACTCATGCCCCCGACCCACCCATGGCCTCTTATTCCCTCCATAGCAACTCAATGCCAGCTCATGTCCCCCTCCACCCCCCCACCACCCCCCATGGCCGCTGATACCCCCATGCCAACTCAAGCCCTTCAAGCACCCCATGGTCCCTCATACCCTTCATGTGACCTCCACAGCCACTCACCCAGTACCCAGCACGGGCAGTAGCCATGTAGAGATGAAAAAAATAAATTTCAAACAAGCTAACGTAGCTCTCACTCTTGCAATCTTGATAGTGAAAAGAACTCCCAGTCATAAAACCTATTCAAAGATTTTACATCTCAAATGGTTAATCTCTTATAAAAACAAACTTATATTCAAACCCAACATCAAAGAGAGCTATGGGGGAGCAATGGCATAGTGGTATTGTCACTGGACTAATAATCCAGAGACCCAGAGTAAAACTCTGAGGACCTGGGTTCAAATCCCACCACGGCAGATGGTGGAATTTGAATTC
Source organism: Carcharodon carcharias (assembly GCF_017639515.1). Taxonomy (NCBI): domain Eukaryota; kingdom Metazoa; phylum Chordata; class Chondrichthyes; order Lamniformes; family Lamnidae; genus Carcharodon; species Carcharodon carcharias. The sequence goes on along the minus strand of NC_054489.1, from coordinate 43,482,156 downwards.
AATAAAAATCTGATGATGACCATGAAACCATTGTCGATTGTTGTAAAAACCCATCTGGTTCAATAATGCCCTTTAGGGAAGGAAATCTGTTGTCCTTACCTGGTCTGACCTACATGTGATTCCAGACCCACAGCAATGTGATTGACTCTTAAATGCCCTCTGAACAATTAGGGATGAGTAATAAATGCTGGCCTAGCCAGCAATGCCCACATTCCATGAATGAATTAAAAACATCCTTTAATAGCCTCTTTAAATTGTCAATCAACAATGCGTTCAGAATTCCTGCTGAGAAATTTGTACCTTTTGAAACTCAGCCAAGCATTCATAGTGACATAATAATAACCCATGTAGAAATGTCAATAAAAAACTCTATTGCAACTGCCGCCAGCAAAATACCAGTGACACAGGAAGATGCTGTTCAATTGGACTTTTAATTGGCTTCAAGCCTCCAATCAGCCGGCAGCTGAGAATCTTCCCCAGCAGCAGGCCTGCATTTGGGAGCCATCCTGATATGGTTCTCCAGCATTCTGCTGCCCCCCCACCCACCCTTCCCCCTCACCCCCACCCCTCTTTCATAGCGATTCGTGGGTCAGTAAAATCTCACGCACAATTTCAGCTGACATCTCAACCAACACTAAGGAAGTCCTGCACTGTCAGAGATGCTATCTTTCAGATGAAACTCTAAGTTGAGGCTGGGGCTGCCCTTTCAGGTGGGCATGATAGATCCCGTGGCATTATTTTGTCCTGTCCAATATTTATCCCTCAACTAACACACAAAAACAGATTATCTGGCTATCGACATATTGTCCTTGGTGGGAGATTGCACATTTCCTACATTACGACAATGACCCCACTTCAAAAAGTGCTTCCGTGGTTGTAAAGTGGTTTAGTACATCCTAAGGTCACAAAAATGTTGCAGAAGTGTAAACCTTTCGATCTTTCTGTTCGTGCCCTTAACTCAGCAACTAATTGTTATACTTCCTACCTCTAAAACCATCTTCAGCATTAAAACTCTCTGAGATCTCTGCGCTTCTCCAGTTCTGACCTCGTGCACATCCTCTATATTAATTGCCCCACGCTAGGTTGCCCTGTTTTCAGCTACCTGGACCCTAAGCTCGCGAATTCCCAGATCAATATCTCCACCTCCTCCCACACTCTCCTCCTTCAAGACTCTCCTTAAAACCAGCCTCTTTGGCTAAGCTATTGATCACCTGTCCTCATAGCTCCTTATGAGGGTTGATGTCACCGTCCTGTGAAGCACCTTGGGACGTTTTTCTGCATTAAAGACGCTATTTAACTATAAGCTTCTGTTGATTTTGACAGCAGTATGTTGTTGTGCACCCTGCAGCCTGACATCGACTTCTGTCCTGATCAGTTGTCCAAGCACAGTTGATTGTGTTGGGCCCACCAGGCCTTGGGTCGTAATCCAACACATCCATAAAACTGCTCCTACGTCCACCCTGTGAAGACTCAGTATAATGGGGTTCATGGTGCTCGGGAAGCCAGGGTTAAAAATGTGCCGCTCTACAGAACGCTGTTTCGTTTGGCATTGGCTTGATGCTGCTTTCCCACATTTGGAGAGGGGAACATGCTCCTGTCATTTAATACAAGCAGTGGGCCTGAGATAGTGCAGCTGAAACCTACTGAGTGTTTGATGTGACTTTTGGTCACACGGCAAAGGATTTATGACTGTTGGCGGAGAGTCAAGATGAAAACTGTGAAATGTACGGTACTTTTGAGTTTTGTGTGAATACTTGTATTGTGCCATTCTTGCCAGAAGATAACTCCTGCCTTCAGTGCTCACATCCTTCTATCAGTCTGTTAAAGGTGTACCAAAACTAGGGACCATAAATCTAAGACTGTCATCAATAAGGAATTCAGGAGAAATGTCTTTATCCATGCTACCACATGGAGTAGATGAGATGAATAGCAGCAATGCATTTAAGGGGAAGCTAGATAAACACATAAGGGTGAAAGGAATAGGTTAAACTGATAGGGGTAGATAAAGAGGAGTGAGAACAGGCTCCTGTGCAGCATAAACACTGGCATCAACCAGTTGGGCTGAATGGCCTGTTTCGGTGCTGTACATTCTAGGGTTTTCTTATGCAAGTAAGGACTTCTGACAGCCCAGTTAGTCATAGTGTCAGTTCAGTATCAGCGAGGGTGATGGACAGTTTGATGTGCTGTTTACCAGCTACAGGTTTTCAACTGCAGACGATACTGGATGTGGAGAAATCCAGAGAAGCAGCAAAATGATTAATCAAAGAGGAAATTCTAATCCTTAAAAAAAAATCAGAGATATGGACTTGATTGGCTGCCAAATGTCTGATAGTTCAAGGCTGTTCACCAAAGGATACTCGTCTTGCAGATGACACCTTCTCTTTAAACTCCAAACTGATTTATTAGAATTACTTTTGGCATTTTAGTCAATGTGTTGCTGTCATATTCCATTGTCTGTTACTTGAAAATTGATGTGAGGTTGCTTAGTTCAAATGCATATATTCATCCTTGTGTTCAAGCCTCTCCATGGCCTTGATCATTCCTCTGTATAACCTCTTCGGGATCTAGAAGATTCCAAGAGCTCTGCGTTGCTCCAAATCTGACTGCTCGTCTATCCCCTACTTGCTTCACCTCATCGTTGGTGGCTGTGCCTTCAGTCACTGAGGCCCTAAGTGTTGGAATTCTCTCCTAAACCTTGCTGCCTCTGTCTCCTCATTTTAAGCACCTCTTTTATAACTTTTTGAACAAACTTTTGGTTACTTGACCTAAATGTCTCCTTCTTTGGTTCCGTGTCAATTTTGTCTGATATTGCTCCTGTGAAGCAGCTTGGGATGTTTTACTATGTCAGAGGTGCTATATAAATGTAAGTTGTTATATACCTTACAGGTAAATAAGGTGCACTAACCAGACAGAGGAATGTCATACCAATCTTTAACCTATTATTCACCGTCATCAACAGTAATTTCTGCCTGTAAAATTTAAAACATATAAATTAATGGAGAAAAGTTGCAATTCTGAAAGAAAAATCTTAAATAAGGAGTACACTTAGTGGGAGATTGGTGCAAAAAATGGAGACCACTAATGAGTAATATCTGCGCTCATGGCCAGAGCTGCTGATTCTTTTGGTTTGCAAAACGTGAAAGGGATTGATTGTGTGTTACATACAGATAGATATCATTGACTTGGTTTTCTCTAAACTGCAGTCGAGGCAGGCTGGGGAAATGGGGAAGAGCTGCCTTTGTGTTTCTATATCACTCCCCTGAGGGAATGTCCCTGCTCTAAGTGACTGCCAGGGGACCACACTCCCGATTACACTGTACTTTCCAACCGCAGGAATACAAGATCACTGAGAACAGTGAGGCCAAAGGTCAGTGAGGTTGTTCCTTTGCAGATGTGAGGGCTGCCAACTTGTGAACTCCCAATCTGGCTTCATCTTTGAAGCTGTTCGCAGGTCCTAACCTTGAGACCAGCTCATCCGCTCCCGCCTCCTACTAAAGTGCTAGGGTTTCGAATCTCTAAAATCAAGGTTAAAAAGCCTGAGGGAGGGCAAAGGGGAATTCTCCGGATTTCACCCCCACCCCTTTTTGGCTATGTTTTCTTTCTTCTGTTTACTTTTTCCTCTCCCAGGAGAATACACGGTCACGGGGAGCGGAGGTAGGAAGTGCCTGGTCATGATGTTCCAGGCATCGTGAGGGTGGAACAGCCTCAAGGGACCAGCTGGTCTCTGCCTGCCCGTCATGTCATATGTAAACAGGAAATATGGTCAGGAATGTTAGCCTTGCAAGCGAGGTGCTCCCAGAATTGATGTACTACTCTCTGCTTAGTGATTCTCTGCTATCCCCTCCCATGCTGCTATATCTCCTCGTTATTTTGCCATTCACGTTAAATCTGTGTCCTCCCCTTATTGACCCTCCTACCAGTGGAAACAGTGTCTTCTTAACTACTCTTATCAAAACCCTTCATAATTTTGAACACCTCTATTAAATCTCCCTTAAATTTCTCTGCTTTTTAAAGATTCATTCATGGGATGTGGACATCGCTGGCTAGGACAGCATTTATTGCCCATCCCAAATGCCCTTGGAAAGGGGTTAGTGAGCTGCTTTCGTGAACCTCTGAAGTCCATGTAGTGTAGGTACAACCACAGTACTGTCAGGGAGGGAGTTCCAGGATTTTGACCCAGCGACAGTGAAGGAATGGCAATATATTTCCAAGTCAGGATGGTGTATGGCCTCGGGGAGTGGGTCTTGCAGGTGATGGTGTTCCCATGCACCTGCTGCCCTTGTTCTAGGTGTTAGAGATTGCATGTTTGGAAGGTGCTGTCAAAGGTGCCTTGGTGAGTTGCTGCAGTGCATCTTATAGATGGTACACACCATTGCCACTGTGCATCGGTGGTGAAGTGAATGTTGAAGGTGGTGGATGGGGTGCCAATCAAGTGGGCTGCTTTGTCTTGGTTGGTGTCAAGCTTCTTGAGTGTTGTGGCAAGTGGGGAGTATTCCATCACACTCCTGACTTGTGCCTTGTAGATGGCGGACAGGCTTTGGGGAGTCAGGTGGTAAGTAGAATTTCCAACCTCTGACCAGTCCTTGTAGCCACAGTATTTATATGGCTAGTCCAGTTCAGTTTCTGGTTAATGGTAACATACAGGGTGTTGAAAGTGGGGGATTCAGTGATGGTAATGCCATTGAATGTCAAGGGAAGACGATTAGATTCTTGTTGGAGATGGTCATTGCCTAGCACTTGTGTGGCACGAATGTTACTTGCCACTTATCAGCCCAAGCCTGAGTGTTGTCCATGTCTTGCTGCATTTCGACAAGGACTTTTTCAGTATTTGAGGAGACACAAATGGTCCTAAACATTGTGCAATCATCAGCAAACATAAGCGTCTCGACTTCTGACCTTACGATGAAGGGAAGGCCATTGATGGAACAGCTGAAGATGGTTGGGCCCAGGACACTCGTCTGAGGAATTCCTTCAGAGGTGACCAGGGACTGAGATAACTGACCTCTCAACAACCACAAACATCTTCCAGTTAGGTATGACTCCAACTAAAGGAGGGTTCCCCCCGTGTGGTAAAGTGAGGTACCCTATCCATTTAAGAGAATGCAAGTGTACTGATCATGTGACAGCACTGACAAATCACTGTACAGCACAGGCAACTGGGAACAGTAAGTCTAGTTCTGGAGGTTTCTGTGTGCGCACATATGATCTGGTGTTTCAATAAACCATTGCTGCTTATTCTTATATCAGTCTCTCCCCATTATTGATTGCAAGCAGAAATTGATGAGAACATAGGAAGGCATGCAGTTAGAGTTCGGTTGGCCAATGAACCCTTTTTGCTAAGACATAAAACCCTGATTCCCATTGACTATGGTTTTGCTGGGACTCCTTGATGCCACACTTGTCAAATGCTGCCTCGATGTCAAGAACAATCTCAGCTTCTCCATTCCTAGTCACACTTGTCATTTTCTGACTGTGTTTAACAAATGTACATGTTTCACAGATACCCTTCGACCGCCCCGCCAACCCCCCCCCCCACCCCCCCACCACCACCCCCTCGCAACCTCCTTGACCCACCATCTCTCCCTCCATTTCCCCGTTGCACTGCAAACACAGAGCCACTGCCACCACTGTCCTGGAGATGGTGACACAGTGGTAATGCTGTGGACTAGTAATCTAGAGGCCCAGTCTAATCCTCTGGGGACACAGGTTCAAATCCCACCATGGCATTTGGTGGAATTTAAATTCAATTAATAAAATCTGGAAATGAAAGATAGTCTCAGTGATGTTGAATAATAAACCATCATCGATTGTAACAAAAACCCAGCTGGTTCACTAACGCCTTCTAGGGAAGGAAATCTGCCGTCCATACCTGGTCTGGCCCACATGTGACGCCAGACCCACAGCAACGTGGCTGACTCTTAACTGCCCTCTGAAATTGCCGAGCAAGCCACTCAGTTTAAGGGCAGTTAGGGATGGGCAACAAATGCTGACCTTACCAGCGACGCCCATGTCCCATAAAAGAATAAAGAAAAAACCTGTTGCAGCCTTTGTGCACGCTTGCCAGAAGCTTCAACACTCAGATCTCTCTCAATCTGTTAAAGGTGAAAAAAGGGGCCATCAATCAAAGACTGTCACCAATAAGTCCAATGGGGAATTCAGGAGAAAAGCTACCACATGGAGTAACTGAGGTGAATATTAACGATGTATTTAATTGGAAGCTAGGTAAACACATGAGGGAGATAGGAATAGAAGGTTGAGCTGATAGGGTTCGACGAAGAGGACTGAGACTAGGCTTATTTGCAGCATAAACACCAGTATCGATCAGTTGGACTGAATGGCCTGTCTCTGTGCTGTATGTTCAGGTCACCTACTCCTCTGTCATCCCTGCAAAGATGAGGCAGCACTCTGTGGCAAATGGACCAGCAGACCTCCTAAAACAATCCAGAGTATTGTTGTTCACTTTCCAATAGAAAAAGTTCCATAAATTTTAATTTCCCGCAATCTGGGTGCCTGGCCCTTTAAATAACGGACCCAGCTGCCTGCTTCCTCTTGCTTCATATTTTTGGGGAGTGGCCAACGTGGGTGTTGTCAGGATCTGGCTGTCCAACCTTGGAATCCTGGCATCACATCTGGTTTAAGCTGCCGCCAATTCAACGTATTGTAGCATTTACAGTGGGGGGGGGGGGGGGGGGCGCAGCTGCGTAGGTATCGCAGAGGCTGAGTGAGCGGTGATCCATGGCACAGCCTGCTCCAAGGGCAGTCAGGCAGGCCTGCGATGCTGAATGAATTTCTCACCCACGAAGATTATTTATGTGTGAGAGCAGTTGGCGCCTGTGAAATCGGGCCCAGCATGGTTAAGCACATGGAGAAGATGGGGGGTGGGGGGAAGACACTGCGAAGGTCTCACGAGCCCACCTCCAATCTGAAAGGAAACGAGCTGCAATTCACTATGGCCAGCAGCAGCACTTGATATCACTGGCCACAATGAATCCCGACACATTCACCCTCAAGCTGCATCGTGGCAATTGGCTCAATATTAAAAGCAGATACTGACATTATTTTTTAAGGATCCCGTGAGTGAGTCCAAGTTACTGTGAGCGGGTTTAATTAGTGAACACTGGAAGGTAAAGGACCCTGTGGATTGTGTGCTAGCTGCTTCTTAGCACACCTCCGCACGCAGAAAGACCATCTGGACTGCAAGTGAAGCCAGATTCTGATGCAATCTTCAGCAATGCTCTGGGTCAGAGGGATTTCTGCTAAAATACTGATCTTGATAAACAGCGATTACGGGGAACAGACACACAACTCTGTAGCTGGAAAGAATTACACTGAATACCTCTCTGATGACCAGTATGATAATCTCAATCATTATAACCAGATTGCACATTAATAAACCAGGTTTCACAGTCTGGTCCTCATTGAAAAACTCGGGTAACAACTAGCAGCTTACTCTGGGAATATGTTATTAAGACTATTTAAACAGAGTTGATTCGTTTTGGTTATTTCTGTCAAAGGTTTGAGTTGGCGTGAGATGACAAGCTGGTCTTCGGTCACCAATATAAACGAGTGTGTTGCTTCACCAGTGAATACACACAATTCCTTCTGACTGGACTAATCTCCAGAGCACTGTCTGGATCTGAGGCAGACCACATTGCACCCTGCTCCATAGGCGCCAGACAGAGTAGATTAGGAACAAGTAAGGAACTGAACTACGTTGAACCTTTGCAAATCACTACTGACAGTCCTGGTGAATACTGAAGCTGCGGAGAATCAGTAAAGGTTCCCCTGACAACAATAAGGTGCTTTAAGATTCAACATAGCAAAACATCTCAAGTCGTTTCACAGGAGCATTATCAAATCAAATCTGACACTGGGTGGAATTTTACGTGCCCTCTGGTGTCAGGCGTCATGGCAGGTGTGAGCGGACAACATGGCAGAAAGACCGTGTTTGCAATCGTCTGCTCCGCCCATAAATGTCGAGCCACGTTTCCTGCCATCAGATGTCGGGAATCTCACCGTAATACATCTGCCGAAATCATCCTCCCACGCGGGAATCATTCTCCCACGCTGGATCATACGGGCAAGTTGGTATGTTGCACGCCGGCGTGCCTTGTCTTAAAGGGGACAATTGTGAGTGGCCTCCATGGTACCTCACCATGGCGCAGCTTAGAGGGAACATTGGCTGCATCACGGTGGAACAAATATCACACTGTGCTCTGGATTCAGTCAGCAATGCCCCGCGATGTTGTCTAGTTACAATAAATACTGAGCTCTTCAAAAAATGCCCTTAACAACCAATCTGGAGACCTCACCTCAGCCTCCGCAGCATGCGATACAGTTCATCTTGGATACAATTTGGAAGGGCAAGGTTCTCGAACCCTGAGCAAGAGCTTGATGGCAAGGACAAAATATTTGAGCGCCAGCTGCATAAACCCTTCGGTGGGTGAAGGAAACAAAAATGGTTTTATTTGTGATCACCACATCTTCCATGACCTGGTGTCTAAGCAAACCTGCCGCCTGGTAATCACAGCCACTTGTAATTAGCACTCAAGTGAATTCCTCATGTCTGAAAGGATTGGGGGAGGGGCAAGGCAACAAAATGACAGATGCAAGAGTTTGAATCACATACAGTAGCAGTTGGGAAACAAAGGGCTGGGATTGAAGTCATTCCAAATCGTTAGAAGCTCAGTGCCACCAATGTAACATCGGCATTGTGTAATAAATGTTAAACTAACATTGTACATGGTTCAAAACTGGCCGATAGCTCACAATTCTACCAGACTGAAGAGCAAGCAACCTGAGGCAAGGCCTGGTCCTATAGGATTCTAAACAATCCAGAAAATTAGCCTTTTCTTGATCAGACTGAGCTACAAAGATGCTTTCAGATGTCATGGAACCAAGGTATAGCTATAACATCAGAAATCATTGAACACAAACATGTCTTTCAGTCTATCAACCCTCCCTATAGACTGTATATGATGCAAATACATGCACCCAATGCGGACTCTCACACTGCCACATCTAGTCTCCCTCTCACAGTAGCATATAATTCTCCCATCGTTTTTCCAACCAGTAGTCATTATACCTACACTAATGTAGAGTTTATCGTGCATATTCTCTACAACATTAAGCTAATCCTTGCTCTGCATAAGTACTTCCTGATTTCCATAAGTCAAAAAGCAAAATTCCAAAATATTTTTCCGTACATCCTCACAGGGCTTATTGTCTCTCCTGGACCTTATTGATCAGCTCAATCTGTACCCACCCCCGAGAGTTCTGTCGGGTCTCAGTCTTGGCTGGCTGACAGCATTCTTGTTCCTGATTCTGTGAGTGGTTATTTAGGGCCCTACTCCAGGGTTTGAGCACATAATTTGACCACTGCAGTACTGAAGGAGCGCTGCACTCTTGGAGATGCTGGCTTTCAGGTGAGATATTAAAGCAAAGCCACACCTGTCCTCTCCGAGGGATATTAAAGAACCCATGCGCTTTTCAAAAAAGAAAATGGGAGTTTTCCACGTGTCCTAGCCAACAATTATCACTTGACCAACTTCAGTAAAACAGAAACAAAAACAGAATTACCTGGAAAAACTCAGCAGGTCTGGCAGCATCGGCGGAGAAGAAAAGAGTTGACGTTTTGAGTCCTCATGACCCATCTGGTCATTTGTGGAATCTTACTACGTTCAAATTGGCTGCCACATCTCCCTACAACAGTGGCTACAATTCAAAATAACTTGTCAGCTATGAGGCAATTTGGGAAAGTCTTGAGGTTGCAAAATTTGCTGTATAAATGTAAGACTGTATTTCTATCCAGCTCCTGTTGGTGGAAGTTAAAGAACCCAACCTCAATTGTTGTTGATAGGCTATCCCACATTCCACTCTGTGGGAAGTTTATTTTTCTTTCAAAGGCCCTAAAATTGCACTTCATTTAAATGGGTGAAAATCTGCCGTAGAAAAGCAGAGAGAAATTGTGGACAAACACCATGAATGTTTGTCTGCAATTATCCCAAAGTGTAGTTACAAGGGTTAAGTTACCGCTGGATCTTGTCCTTTTCTGGTAACTGTTAAGGCTTAACTTTTCAACTCTGATTGAATTGGACCCATGCCGTTCGCCCAATCTTACACATTCTGAATTGATGTTGCCTCTGCTTAGTCTATCGTTCAAGTGTAAACATTATACTTGCTAAATCTACTGAGGAATCCCTGTTAATTAATCTTTATTTCCTGCCTCCCAAAACTGTTTAAAAAAAACTTGAAAGGTTTACCAGTCACTTTAGTCTTGAGAACTAGCTAAGTTGCAAAATACTATTATTACAAAGTATTTACAGTGCAGAAACAGGCCACTTGGCCCAACAGATTCATACCAGTGTTTACACTCCATAGAAGCCTCCCCTTAATCTTCTTCATCTTACCTCACCAAAATATCCTTCCATTCCTTTCTTCTCCATGGGCTTCTCCAGCTTCCCCTTTAATGTATCTATGCTGTTCGCCTCAAGTACTCTTTATAGTAGCAAGCTCCACATTGTAACAACACCCTAGGTAAAGAATTTTCTCCCGAATTCCCTATTGAATTCACGGGTACAGTGCCTCAAAACCAGAAGCCTCGGGACCAAGGCCTAGAATCTTACTGGATTTCAGTTTGGGCGGTTCAGGTCAGTCAGGTCAGGTGGGGGTCAAGGGTGGGAACTGCTGGGAGCACAAGTGGCAAAGGGGGTAACTAATCACTCGCCACACCATGCCAATACAGCGCCCAGGCAAATTGTTCAGGTAAGTCTTTTTTTTATTTTTTCAATTAAAATTGACGCATGGCACATTCTAAAAATGCCCGGTTTTCGAATAATTCCAGCTTCTGGACAGCCAGGTTTGAGACACTGCTCTATGAGTAACTATCTTATATTTATGTCCCCTGGTTTGGGTTTTGCATGCAAGTATGGTTGCCAACCCTCCAGAGTTGGTCTGGAGTCTCCAGGAATTGAAGATCAGTATCCTGGACACTGCTGTGTGCGATCCTTGAGGAAAATCATGGGACAGGATTTTGCTCTTGGTGGGGGTGCTTGGAGGGGGTGGGCGGGAAGCCTACCGCCACCCGCAGTCAGCTCCGCACCGCGGGTGGGCCAATTAAGGCCTGTCCTGCGTGGATCGTGAGCGGCAGCACTGAGCGGCGCCTGTGTGGGTGGGAGGAGGAGGAGGGCGAGCGGGTCTGGTGCACAGTTTGCGCATGCACAAGAAAGAGCGCTTCAAACCCCCTGAGGCACGGAGCTGCCTCACGGAGATGGAAGCGCTGTGTTAACAAATAAAGACAGTAAAAATTCAATAAAACATGTCCCCCTCCGTGTGACTCTGTCACATGAGCTGGGACATGTCTTTAATTCCAAAATAAAGTTTTTACTTAACGTTTACTTGCTTTAGGAAACTTCATCCCGCTCATGGATGAGGTTTCCTAAAAATGTAAAGGCCGCTTGACCTATTCGCCTGCCCGCCAACCGTAAGGTTGGACAGGCAGTGTAGATTTAAATTTAATTAGATTGTTTAATTATCGGTGGGTGCACAGCCGCCAAATGAAATACCGGGCGAGTGCACGATGGTGTTGGGATGCACGCCTGATGTCATCACGCTTCATTTTACGCTGCATGAGGACATTGAAAAAGATAGATTTTCCTTTTCATTTTCTTTGAACATTTCTCTTTACGAGATATAAAAATATTGAAAATGGGGGATAAAAGGCTGTTTGGCTGACAGTCGAGCATTATCCAATTGTGTAATGAGACTTTCGGCTTTCTAATTGGTGTAGAAAGGCAGTGCATCACAAGGATGGGTGCGTTGACTGACTAATGGCTGGAACGTAGAGTCAAGTCACGTGATGAAACCTCCTGGGATACATTTAGTCACAGTTGGGAACTCTATATGCGAATGGAAGTATCTTCACCACACCTACACTACTGAAATCTCTTGTAATATTAAAGATCTCTGTCAGATCACCCCTCAGTCTTCTCTTTTCTAGAGAAAACAGCCCCAGCCTGTTCAATCTTTCCAAAAAGGTATAAACTAGCAGTTCTGATATAATTCCACAGAAAATACCTTTTTTTCACCTTCCCCACTCCCTCTGTATCTTTCTTATAATATGGAGACCAGCGCTGTTCACTGTAACCCAAGTGTGTTCTAACCAAGATTCTACACAGGTTCAGCATAACTTCTCTGCCTTTTAGTTCTATCCCTCTAGAAATGGACCTGAGGGCTCTGTTTGCATTTTTATGGCTTTATTAACCTGTGTTGGTACTTTTAGTAATTATCTGGTCATTTATAATCACTGCTGGTTCTGGAAATAACAGTAATTATACTTCAAATTATTTCATTGGCTGTGATGTCAATATAATTTTGAGGTTATGTTGACTGTTACGTAGTTTGACGGGTATTCACCTCCTCCCACCAACACCCCACCCACTCTGTCTCATGGGATTGCTGGAGGGATCCAACAACAGGCTGCCTGGCCAATCAATCCCAGCTCACAACAGCTCCCATCTGCCAGGCAAAATCAAACGCAGCAACTCTGAGTTTCGCTACGGTGGGGAAATGAAGAGGTGAAAACAAGGAGCAGCTGGCAGAGATCAGCGTAAAGTGCAGTTTGGGAGACCAATGAGGAGGGGATTGAGGAATGAAAGAGTTTGCATTGATACAATGTGCCTTTCACATCCTCAGGATGTCTCAAAACAATTCACAGCCAAAGGAGTATTTTTGAAGTGTAGTTATTGATGATTCCACAAATAGCAATGAGATAAGTCACCAGATCTGCTTTGGTGCTCTTGGTTGACGTGTAATATTAGCTCGAAGGGAGGAGAATTCCCCTATTCTTCTTTGAATCATATCTTGGGATCTTTTTTGTCCATCCGAACAAGCAGAAAAAGGGTCTAAATTTAACATCTCATCTGAACAAGGCCATCTCCAAGAGTGCAAAACTCCCTCTGAAGTGGTGGAGAGATGGGTGGAAGCTGACCTAGGATTGTACTGAGGATGAATTAAATTAATTAGAGAAGCTGGGATTGTTCTCCTTTGAACAGAGAAGGTTAAGGAGAGGTTCAGTAGAGGTGGTCAGGGTAGACTGAGTAGATAAGGAGTGATTGTTTATTCTCTCAGGAAGTTTGATAACCAGAGGATACAGTTTAAAGATAATTGATGGGAGATCCAAAGGGGAGATGAGGAGAATTTTTTTTTAAACACAGCAAGTTGTTATGATCTGGAATACAAGGTGGGATGTTACGGCTCCTCCTGCCAGTGGGATCTTCCGATCCCGCCAAAGTCAATGGAGCTTTGAATGGCTGGCCCCGTTTTCCGGCCCAACCCCCACTGTGACGAGGCTGTAAAATTCTGCCCACACTGCCTGAAAGGGTGATGGCAGCAGATCCAGTAGCACCTTTCCAAATAGAATTGGATAGAAACCTAAAAAGAAAAAAGGTGCAGGGCTACAAGGGAAGTGCTGGGAGACTGGGGCTAACTGTAGGGTTGCCAACCCTCTCGGAGTCTCCAGGAATTGGAAATCCATCTCCAGGACACTGAGTAACCCTGGAGAAAAATCATCAGGACATTAAAAAAGATTGTTTTTTTTGTGATTTTCTTTGAACATTTCTCTTTAGTGGGTGGAAAAACATTGAAAATGGTTATTTGGCAGATAATCAAGCATCATCCAATTGGATAATGAGTCATTTTGCTTTCCAATTGTTGTAGGAGGGCAGTATGTCACAAGGATGGATGTGTTGGCCGAGTAATGGCTACTGCGTGGGGGCAAATCATGTGAAGAAACCTCCAGGGATACATTTAATCACAGTTGGTAACCTGAACTAATTGGATAGTTCTTTCAAAGAGCTAGCACAGGTATGATGGAATGAATGGCCTCCTTCTATTCTATTTGCCTCTATGCCTTTTAGGCTATTCTATCCCATTTCAATCAGGCTATCTCCCAGTTCAATGAGACACTGCAGCCTGTCACCTGCCTTTGACAGGACATTTTGTTTGCTGAATACCAAATAGTCTCCAAATTCATTAAACATGCAACGTCACTGTGTATTTATATAGCACTTCAGATGCAATAAAATGTCCCAAGGCACTTCACAGGAACATTATCAAACAAAATATAACACCGAGCCACTTGAGGGCCATATAGGACGGAAGACCAAAAGCTTGATCAAAGAGGTAGGTTTTAAGGAATTGTTAGAGGAGGAGAGAGTGGGGGAGAGGTTTACTGAGGGAATTCCAGAGCTTTGAGCTTCACACTGAAGGCACAGCTTGTCAATGGTGGAGTGATTTTTTTAATATTCTTTCACAGGATGTGGGTGTCGCTGGCTGGGCCAGTATTTGCTGCCCATCCCTAATTGCCTCTCAGATTAAAATCAGGGGTGTTCAAGGGGCCAGAATTGGAGAAGAGCAGATATTTCAGAGGGTTGTAGGAGAAGGTATCAGAGATCGGGAGGGGGTTGAGGTCATGGATGGATTGGGAAACAAGGATGAGAATTTTAAAATGGAGACATTGCTTAACCAGGAGCCAATACCTAGAGGACAAAGCATTTTCCAGGCAGTTATGACAATCTGAATGCCTGAGCTGGGTTGATTTTGAGTAACTGCATTTTTATTTCACCATGGACTGCAGCGGTTCAAAAAGGCAGCTCACTGCCACCTTCTCAAGGGCAACTAGGGATAGGCAATAAATGCTGGCCCAGCCAGCGAAGCCCACATTCCGTGAATGAATAAAAAAAAAAGTGAGGGTCACAGAACTTCATGGCTTAATGTTCTGTCCATCTGATCTTGTTTGGCACCTTAACAGGACAGTCAATTTATCTAAGCTACAGCTGTGTTTACAAAATCATAGAAACACCTAGAGGAGGCCATTCAGCCCATTGTGCCTGTGCTGGTACTATCAAATAAGTTTCACTAAGCTTGTCTACATCATTGTTACCCTTTGCTGTTTGAGTTAGCCAAGTTCTCATTGTTCCTGCTTTAGCACCCTCTCCCCATCTCCCCTCTCTACCCCACGTTTTATTGCAAGTACCACTCTGTGGCCCTGCTCCACTGTTGTTCGTTCTCATTTTCCCTCCCTCCCAATATCCATTGTTACCTTCCTGTCTGCCTGCCTATATTCGGTATTCATTTCTCTTACCTGTGCCCCCTCTCCGCTCTTCCAGTGGTCATTCCTGTCCCCTTTGTCTCATCTCTTTCCATTTTGCCCAGCCAAACATTTGTTTTTAAAAACTAAAGCCTGATTAATAGTACATCGAACACCAGGTTTTTAATGATAAGCTAGTCAATCTCCTGTGGTGTTACACGTGTATGAAAGAATAAAATAGTCCTTTATGGTAAAGATTAAGGGGTAATCTAATTGGGGTGTTTATGGTGGTTAAAGGAGTTATGGAAGATAGAGAGAAACCATTTCTTTGGTGGCAGCTTCCAGAACGAATGTGTTTAAACTTAAATTTAGAGCTAAACCATGCAGAGGCGATGTCAAGAAGCACTTCTTCACACAAAGGGCCATGGAAATCCAAAACACTCTCTCCCAAAAAGCTGTTGAATCTAAAGCTCAATGGAAAATTTCAAAACTGAGATTGTTAGATTCTTGTTAGGAAAGGGTATTAATGGCTACAAAAACAAGGTGGGTAGATACAGCAATGATGCAGATAAACCATAATCTAACTGAACGGTGAAACAGGTACATGAAGCTCAATGGTCTACACCTGTCCCTGTGTTTAATTAATAATTACAGCATCTCGAGAACAATCTTACACTCCCAGTAGACACAAGAAGGAACCTGCATTCCCAATCCAATGGGTCAAGTAATTCCATACTCCTGACACACTGATCAAGATGAATTCTGTGATCCAGTAGACCAAAAGCAGTCTGCACGCAATACAACAGGAATTCTGGAATCCTGACAACCCTCTGCAGGTCAGGAGGTATATTGTACCATCCAGTCACACAGCTCTCCCACCTCCCATCATCACCGCCCCAACATCCCAAAGGGGAGTTGGTAGCCTAGTGATAGTGTCAATGGACCAGTAATTCAGAGGCCCAGGCTAATGGCCTGGGAACATGGGTTCAAATCTCACCACAGCAGCTACTGGAATTTAAATTCTCAGTAATGGTGACCATGAAACCATTTTTGATTGTCATAAAAAACCCATCAGGTTGACTAATGCCCTTTGGGGAAGGAAATCTGCCATCCTTACCTGGTCTGGCCTACATGTGACTCCAGACCCACAGCAATGTGATTGCCTCTTAACTGCTTCTGAAATGGCCTAGCAAGCCACTAAGTTCAAGGGCAATCACGGATGGGCAACAAAATGCTGGCCTTACCAGAGACACCCACATCCCATGAAAGAATAAATTAATATAACAGAGGAGCTGGGACTTTCTAATCTCAGTTCAAGAGACCTGAAGAATCCTGCAGTTCTAATCCAGTGTAGGAGCAGGGCTCCCAACAATGGATCAGTTAGGATCCTGTGCATCCCAACAATTGATCATGTAGGATCCTGTGCTCCCAACAACGGTTCGGATGGGATCATTCCAGTTTCTTAGTCTCTCTTGTATCTGTTCTGATGATGCCACCCTCCATACTGGGGCTTCTACTGCATCTATCTTTTTCCTCAACTGAAGTTGGCAGGGCCCTTGACAGTGTCCATCCCATTACTCATACTTCTGCTCTCACCTATTCCCCTCCCTCCCAGAACCACAATAAGGTTCTTCTTGCCCTCACCTTCCACCACACCAGCCCCCGTGTTCAACTGATCAGCCTCCACCACCTTCAGTGTGATGTCACCATCCGTTCCCTCTGCAATACCCTTGTCCGTTCCTCAATCACCCTCCCAACAACTTCTTTCCTTCCCATCTCAACGTCTAATGCAAGCACGGGAGAAGAAAAACCTATCCTTTCACGTTTTCACTCCCTGCACTCCAGGGCCCCAAATGCTTCTTGCAAGTGAAATACCAATTTATGTGTACTCCTTTCAATGGTCACAATGTGCTCTCCTCCACACTGGAGAGACCAAGCACACATTACACAACCGCTTAGTCGAACACCTCCATTCAGTCTACAAGTGTGATGGTGAGCTTCCAGTCACGTGTCATTTTAATTCTCTGCCTCACTGCCATGTTACTTCTGTCACTGGCCTCCAGCAACGTCCCAGTGAAGGTTACTGAAAGTTTGAGGAACGGCACCTCATCTTTCAATAGGCACTTTACTCCCTTCTAAACTCAACATTGAGGCAACAATTTCAGGCCATAAACACTCGCAATTTTCTTTTGGTCGGCAGCTGTAATGATTCTATTGTTGCACTGACACCTCCTCTAATGCATCCTTTGTTGCTTTATTTATCCCATTATCATCTCCTTTGGCTGTGTACCATCATCCCTTTTGTCATTTCATCTCTCCTACCTTTGACCCCATCACAGATCTTCCATTTGTTCTTTCCCTCCTTCCCCACTTTCCCTGCCTCTGTACTTGCATAAAACCTGTAACATCTCCAATGTAATCAGGTTACTGACCTGAAACATGAACTCTTTTACTCTCTGCACAGACAATGCCAGACCTGCTGCGTATTTCCACCATTCTCTGTTTATATATCAAGAGAATTTGTGTGCAGATGGGGTAAATTGTTTCTAAATCTGTATTTTTTTCCATTCATTCATGGGATATGGGCTTCACTGGCTTGACCAGCATTTATTGGCCATCCCTAACTGCCCTTGAGAAGGTGGTGGTGAGCTGCCTTCTTCAACCTCTGCAATCCATGTGGTGTAGGTACACCCACAGTGCTGTTAGGGAGGGAGTGCCAGGATTTTGACCAAGCAACAATGAATGAATGGTGATACATTTCCAAGTCAGGATGGTGAGTGACTTGGAGCGGAACTTCCAGATGGTGGTGTTCCCATCTATCTGCAGCCCTTGTCTTTCTAGATGGTAGCAGTTGTGGATTTGGAAGGTGCTGTCTAAGGAGCCTTGGTGAGTTCCTGCATTGCATCTTGTAGATGGTACACACTGCTGCTACTGTGCGTTGGTGGTGAAGGGGGTGAATGTTAGTGGATGAGGTGCCAAACAAACAGGCTGCTTTGTCCTAGATGGTGTCAAGCTTCTAGAGTGTTATTGGAGCTGCACTCATCCAGGCAAGGGGAGAGTATTCCATCACACTCCTGACTTGTGCCTTGTAGATGGTAGATAGGCTTTGGGGAGTCAGGAGGAGAGTTACCACAAGATTCATAGCCTCTGACCTGCTCTTGTTCAGTTCATTTTCTGGTCAATGGTAACCCCCAGGATGTTGATAGTGGGGGATTCAGTGATGGTAATGCCATGGAATGTCAAGGGGTGATGGGTAGATTCCCTCTTGTTGGAGATGGTCATTCACTGACACTTGTGTGGTGTGAATGTTACTTGCCACTTGTCAGCCAAAGTCTAGATATTGTCCAGGTCTTACTGCATTTGGACATAGACTACTTCAGTATCTAAGGAGTCGCGAATGGTGCTAAACATTATGCAAACATCAGCGAACATCCCCACTTCTGACCTTATAATGGAAGGAATGGCATTGATGAAGCAGCTGAAGGTGGTTGGGCCGAGGATACTACCCTGAGGAACTCCTGCAGTGATGTCCTGGAACTGAGATGATTGACCGCCAACAACCACAACCATCTTCCTTTGTACTGGGTATGACTCCAACCAGTGGAGAGTTTTCCCCTGATTTCTTATGACTCCAGTTTTGCTAGGGCTCTGTGATGCCACACTCGGTTATATGTTCCCTTGATGTCAAGGGCAGTCATTCTCACCTCACCTCGCGAGTTCAGCTCTTTTGTCCATGTTTGAACCAAGTCAATAATGTGGTTAGGAGCTGAGTGGTCCTGGCGGAACCCAAACTGGGCATCAGTGAGCAGGTTATTGCTAAGCAAGTGTCGCTTGATAGCACTGTTGATGACCCCTTCCATTACTTTACTGATGATGGAGAGTAGACTGATGGGGCAGTAATTGGCCGGGTTGGATTTGTCCTGCTTTTTGTGTACAGGACATACCTGGGCAATTTTCCACATAGCCGAGTAGATGCCAGTGTTCTGGCTGTACTGGAACCGCTTGGCTCTGGGTGCAGCAATTTCTGGAGTGCAAGTCTTCAGTACTTTAACCGGAATATTGTGAGGGCCCATAGACTTTGTACTGTCCAGTGCTTTCAGCCATTTCTTGATATCATGTGGAGTGAATCAAATTGGCTGAAGACTGGCATCTGTGATGCTGGGGACCTCTGGAGGAGGCTGAGATGGATCATCCACTCAGCACTTCTGGCTGAAGATTGTGGTAAATGCTTTAGCCTTATCTTTTTCACTGATGTGCTGGGCTCCCTCATCATTGAGGTTGGGGATATTTGTGGAGCCTCCTCTTCCTGTTAGCTGTTTAATCGTCCAATGCCATTCATGAATGGATGTGACAGAATTGCAGAGCTTAGATCTGATCTGTTGGTTGTGGGATCGCTTAGCTCTGTCCATCACTTGCTGCTTATGCTGTTTGGCACACAAGTAGTCCAGTGTTATAGCTTCATCAGATTGACACCTCATTTTTAGGTATGCCTGGTGCTGCTCCTGACTTGCCCTCTTCATTGAATCAGGGTTGATGCCCTGGCTTGATGGTAATGGTAGAGTGGAGGATATGCTGGGCCATGAGGTTACAGGTTGTGGTTGGGTACAATTCTGCTGCTGCTGATGGCCCACAGCACCTCATGGATGCCAAGTCTTAAGTTGCTAGGTTGGTTCAAAATCTATCCCAATTAGCATAGCAGTTGTGCCACACAAAACGATAGAGGGTATCCTTAATGTGAAGGCGGGACTTCGTCTCCACAAGGACTGTCACTCCTACCAATACCGTCATGGACAGATGCAGCTGCAGCAGGCCGGTTGGTGATAATGAGATCAAGTATATCTGAACATCTTATTGGTTCCCTCACCACCTGCCACAGAACCAGTCTAGTAGCTATGTCCTTAAGGACTCAGCCAGCTCGGTCTGTGGTGGTGCTGCTGAGCCACTCTTGGTGATGGACATTGAAGCCCCACCCAGAGCACATTCTGCACCCTTTCCACCCTCAGTGTTTCCTCCAAGTGGTGTTCAACATGGAGGAACACTGATTCATCAGCTGAGAGGTGTGTTGGCGGGGGTGGTGGGAGGGGTGGTGCACGGTACATGGTAATCAGCAGAAGGTTTCCTTGCCCCTGCATGACCTGATGCCATGAGACTTCATGGGGTCCAGAGTCGATGTTGAGGACTCCCAGGGCAACTCTTTTCCCGATTGTATACCACTGTGCCTCCACCTCTGCCAGATCTGTAAGATATGATTCCTTGAATATGTCTATGTCAGGCTGTTGCTTGACTAGTCTGTGAGACAGCTCTCCCAATTTTGGCACTAGCCCCCAGATGTCAGCAAGAAGGATTTTGCAGGGTCGACAGGGCTGAGTTTGACATTGGCATTTCTGGTGCCTAGGTCAATGTCGAGTGGTCCGTCCGGTTTCATTCCTCATTGACTTGATTTTAGTGGTTTTATACAACTGAGTGGCTTGCTAGGCCATTTCAGAGAACAGTTAAGAGTCAACCACATTGCTATGGGTCTGGAGTCACATGTAGGGCAGACCAGTTAAGGACAGCAGATTTCCTTCCCTACAGGACATTAATGAACTGGGTGGGTTTTTATGACAATCGACAATGGTTTCATGGTCATCACTAGACTGTTAATTCCAGATATTTTATTGAAGCCGAGTCTCCAGAGCATTACCTTGGGTCTCTGGATTAGTCCAGTAACAATGCTGCTACACCACCCTCTCCCTATGTTCTATGCCATTCAACTCAGATTCTCACTTTAGCCACATTTCTCCACTTACCCACCCATCAATCTACAGCCATTATGGTAGAGGTGTACATCTTGAAATCTGCTTGTGCTAATTATGAGGAGCTCTGCTTTTCCACTTTGGCTCACTCAGTTCAATAATGCTGAACCTCACCACATCGAGTCTCATTACAAAACTGTTTCTACATAAAGTGATTTAATCATAGCTATGGGGAAAAACAGTTCCCTGTCTGTCCCTGAAATAGATAGGTACTCATAGCGTTATGTTAAGACAGTGAGAGAGCGTTGTCACAATCAGGCCTTGAGCTATTTCCCATCTGAACCATCTCCCAGGGTGAAAATCCTTGAACAACAAAAGCCTGCATTTATACGGTGTCTTAAATGTAAAATGTTCTGAGGAACTTCACAGGAGTGTTATCAGACAAAACTGAGCAACTTAAGGGGATACTAGGATAGGAGATGAAAAGCTTGGTCAAAGAGCTAGGTTTTAACGATCATTGTAGAGGCAGAGGAAGAGGTGGAGAGTGGTATTGTAGAAGTTTAGTGTGGGAATTCCAGAGCTTATAGCCTCTGGAGCTGGTGGCACAGTTGCCAATGACAGGCTGATGCAAATTGGAATGATGCAACAGGTGAACTTGGAACTTCAAAGAGAAGTTGAGATGAATTGTGACTGCTTTCCAATGTGTACGTGTGCAAAGAGGTTTTGGACTCTCCTTACCTTATAGCAGTATCGGAGAGTTGGGGATGAGGCCCAGCCTGTTGGACAGCTCCCTGTCACACTAGGTGTAGGAGTCACAGCTGCTGGTCCAGTTCCTGGGTCGAGTGAGGTTGCCAGGTTCTGCCTGCAGATGTATTTGGCCCTGAAGCTGTTGCAATCCTTCACATCCCATAATCCAACAGAGTTTCCCGTCGCCAGCACCACACATCCACCTTTGTAACCTGTAACAGAAGGCTCAGTTCATCCACTCAGCATTCCAGTGTAACATTGCAAACCACAATCTAGGAGACATGGAACCACACACATGCCAGACTAGTTGTTTATTTAAAATAAGGACAGATTGAGAAGAGAGCGGTGATTAAAAACAGCCTCTTTGACTGAGCATTGGGTCACCTGTCCTGATATCTCCTTGAGTGCCTTGCGGTCAAGTCAGGTCATCTTGGAGAAAAAAAAACAATCAATTAAACATTGTTGGATTTTCTATCATTGCAGTGTTGCCAGATCAAGGAGCAAAAAGACTCTGTCTTTGTACTTGCTCAAATTCAAAGCTATTCTTCCATTTTCACAGACTCAGGGATCACTCCTCTTTGTAAGGATTTCAGGTTCGGTGTGGGGTTTAGTGTGGCTTTGGAGTGGGATGTCCAGAAACACTTGAAGGAAAAAGGGAAAAGGTCAAAACCCTGGCTTTGAAAAGAGAGCCACGACTCCCCAGGTACTCCCAGACTCTCACGATGTAGAGTCATATTCTCTTCCTGTTGAGGACTTTTCCATGCCTTTTCAACAGCACAAGGAACATCAGGGCCCTAGGAATCAATCCCTTTCCTGCATGGTTTTTGGCAAAAGTCAATAGCCCTGAATATTTTAGACAGACCAAGATGGTAGCCAAGACTTACTATTGTGCCTGTTGGAGTCTGGTTCAGACAATGCACGGCCCTAGACAACATCGTCCTGTCAAACTACAATATATACGCAACCATAAAAAGTTGATGCAAGAGCTTACAATAATTACATTTTTAATCGCCTTCACTGGCAATGTACATTGAGTGTAACGTTTTAATGTTCATCAATAAGAAGATGACCCGAGCTCTCTGGAATTTGCTGCAATTGGAATCACACTGCCAAAAATAACCTTGTCTTCGCTCGATGCAGTTTCTCTAACTGCAGACCGAATGAACACTTCAGCAATACCCGGCCCAGCTAATCACTCATCCAGCTATTAATTTAGAAATAACGAACACAGCAAAGCTCCTCCAACTCCTCCTCTCATTGGTCTAGTGAGTGAATCATGCTGTGTTGACCAGGCAGGCCTAAAGGTTAAATAGTACAACCCCCACTCCGCTCCGTGCTGATCTTAGCTGGGGTAGCGGTAGATCATTCTGCAACTGCTTCCTGGGTTATCAGACAAGGAATGGGGGGGGAGCACTAAATCAGCCAGTGCTCCCCAGCCTCAAGGGGTGGAATATTCCATTCTGGAGACTAAGTCCAGTGACGGGTGTTTGGGCAGTTTGAGGATTTGAATTCGGGTTTAAAAAAATCTGAAATGAAAAGCTGGTGGTGACATATTGTCATAAAAGCCCAACAGGCTCATTAATTCGCGGGCGTAAAGGAAACCCTTACCCAGGCGGGACCCTGTGCCGCTCCAGGTCCACACCACTATGCCCTCTGTGTCCTTAAATGCCATCTGCTGTGGCCTAACCAACCACTCAGTTGTATCAAATCCTGCTACAATGAAGAAACCCCATCACCACCTGTCCCGAGAGTATTGGGCGATGAATGGCAGCCTTCTCAGCAATGCCCAAATCCCAAGAGCAAACTAAAAAAAAAATCCAAAACATTGGATTTGGACTGTCACAGTCACATTTTACCAGGTGTAGAATTTCCCTTCAGATTGGCCAAAACACAAAAAGTCTGGATGTGCGTCTTGGATCTTTCTAACGATTGTTTATTTTCAGCTGTGGAAATCAACTACCTTAAAATGGAGATAGAAAGCATTAGGCTGTGTAGCAAAGCCAAATTGAAGTAGCAGCATGGGGTTCCGGCGCTGCACTTACTGTGCAGTTGTATCATTTTACTTCTCCAGATTTTGTGTGTGCTGTGCACACGGGGTGTGTGTGTGTGTGTGTGTGTGTGTGTGTGTGGGGAGGGGGTACAAGTGTGTGCAGGGTGCAAGTGTGTGCGGAGTGTGTGCGTGTGTGCAGTGTGTGCATGTGTTTGCACACATGTGTTGGGTGGGTGTGTGTGTGTGTGTGTGGTGCGAGTATGTGCAGGGTGTGTGTCTGCAGGGTGTATGTGCATGTGTGCAGTGTGTGCGGTGTGCTTGTGTGTGCATGTGGGGTGGGTGTGTGTTTGTGTGTGTGTGAGAGCAGTGTGTGTGAGAGCCTGTGTGTGTGTGTGTGCGTGCATGTGAGAGGTGTGCGTATGTGTGTCTCCGCGGTGTGAGTGTGTGTGTGTGCAGGGTATGTGTGTGTGTGCATGCATGCATGGAGTGTGTATGTTGTGATTATGTGTGAGCGATGTGTGTGGCTTTGTGTGTGTGTGTGTATGTGTGTGTTTGCGTAATGTGAATGAGTGTGTGTGTATGTGTGCATGCATATGTGTTGTGGTGTGTGTGTGTGTGAGTGAGTATGGGGTGAGTGTGTGCAATCTGAATGTGTGTGTACAGTGTGAGTGTGTGTGTGGTTTGAATGAGTGTGGTGTGTGTGCAGCATGTGTGTGTGTGTGTGTGTGCAGTGTGTGTGTCTTTGTGTGTGCATGTATGTGTGCATGTGTGTATGTGCAGTATATGCATGTGTATGTGTGTGTGTGTGTTGGGGGCGGTATGTGTGTGTGTGTGTGTGGGGGTACGTGAGTGAGAGTGTGTGTGTATTTGTGTGTGGTTGGGTGGGTGTATGAGTGTGTGCAGTATGTGAGTGGGTGGTCTTATTAGAACAGAGATGAGGAGAAACTTCTTTAACCAGAGAGTGGTGAATCTATGGAATTCATTGCCACAGAAGGCTGTGGAGGCCAGGTCATTGAGTATATTTAAGACCGAGATGGATAGGTTCTTGATTGGTAAGAGGATCAAAGGTTATGGGGAGAAGGCAGGAGAATGGGGTTGAGAAACTTATCAGCCATGATTGAATGGCGGAGCAGACTTGATGGGCCGAATAGCTTAATTTCTGCTCCTTTGTCTTATGGTCTTATGGGTGTGTGTGTGTGTGTGCATAGGGATGTGTGTGTGTGGGTGTGTGTGTGTGTGTGCTTTTATAGAACAAAGCTTCATTATTAACAAGCTGCACAGCTCAGATGTCCTTCTACAGCAGTTATAAAAACGAAAGTATTCTCCAGAGCAATTATACTCAGACAGCCATCCAATCACACTGCACATTCATTTCCTTGCCACCGAGTGATATCAGTTCCAGATGTGCTTCACATCAATGTGCGGCCAAAGCAAATAGCATCAGGCCCGCCTGACTGCTGCCTGCCCAGCGGCACCTCACAGCAGATAAAAGCACTCAAATTCTGTGTGTACAAACTTTATCTTCCTCATTTTCCTTACATGAAAAGATCTTAGGTTGCTTGAGGGCATGGAGCGCAGCTAAATGAGAAAGCTGTGGCTCAGTCAGTAGCATACTCACCTCTAAGTCAGAAGATTGTGGGCTCAAGTCCTACTCCAGTGACTTGAACGCAAAATCTAAGCTGATGCTTCAGTGCAGTGTTGGGGGAGTGCTGCACTGTCAGAAGTGCCCAGCTTGCAGATCAGGTAGTGTACCAAGGTCCTGTCTGCACTGTCAGGTAATCCCAGGGCAATATTTCAGAGAAGAGCAGGGGAGATCACCCTGGTGCCTTGTCCAAAACTTATTCCTAATCCAACATCACTAAAAACAAATGAGATGCTAATTATATCATTCCTGTTTGTGGGATCTCATTATGCCCTGATTACTGCTTTCCCTACATTACTGTAGAGACCACACTTCAAAAAGTACTTCATTGACTGTAAAGTGCAATAGGACATCTTGAGGTTGCAGAAGGTCACAAGTTCCTTATTTTCTTCCTGTTCCTAAACAGCAGCTACGGTACTTCCAAAATCTTTTTTTAAATTAATTTCTGGGATTTGGGTGTCACTGGCTAGGCCAGCATTTGTTGCTCATCCCTAATTGCCCTTAAGAAGGTGGTGGTGATCGGTTTTCTTGAACCACTGCAGATGGTGTAGGTACACCCACAGAGCTGTTAAAGACGGCCTCCAGGATTTTGATGCAGTGACAGTGAAGGAATAGAGTTTCAAGTCAGGATGGCATGTGCCTTGGAGGGGTACTTGTAGGTGGTGGGGGTTCCCATACACCTGCTGCCCTTATCCTTCATGGATTAGAGGTTGTGGATTTTGGAAGGTGCTGTTGAAGGACCCTCGGCAGGTTGCTGCAGTGCACCTTGTAAATCACACTGAGGTCAGGGTGCACTGGTGGTGGAGGGAGTAAATGTTTTAAGGTAGGGTGCTTTGTCCTGGATGGTGTCAAGCTTCTTGAATGTCCTTAAAAATCTACAGTCATCCAAACAAGGGGACTTTATTTTGTCACTCTCTTGACTTGTGTCTTATAGATGGTGGACAGGCTTTGGGAGTCTGGAGGTGAGTTACTTGCTGCAGAATTCCCAGCCTCTGGCCTGTTCTTGTAGCCACAGTATTTATATGGCTAGTCCAGTTCAGTTTCTGGTCAATGGCAACCCCCAGGATGTTGATAGTGGGGGATTTAGCAATGGTAATGCCACTGAACACCAAGGGAAGATGGTCTCCTGCTGGAGATGGTCATTGCCTGGCACTTCTGTGGCATGTATGTTACTTGCCATTTACCAGCCCAAGCCTGAATTGTGTCTAGGTCTTGCTGCATACAGGTATAGATGGCCTCAGTAACTGAGGAGTCGCGAATGGTGCTGAACATTGTGCAATCAGTGAACATCCCCACTCTGACCTTATGATGGCGGGAAGGCCATTGATGAAGCAGCTGAAGATATTTGGGCCGAGGACACTACCCTTGCAACCCAAAAGTCTCAAAAATCTACACCAGGAACTTCTTTTATGTTTTTCCCAGGGCAAGTGAGGTGGATGGGGGGGGGGGGTTTAAGTGTACACAGCTGGAGGGTCACATGCTCCAACCATTCCCCTAAACCCAAAGCAGTTGTTGAACCCGCCCGAGGCAGCCAGAATATTCCCAAGTGATGCCTGTCCATGCTCGAGCGGCAAGGTTTAAAGAGGCCACACCGTTACCTGGCTGGTTTCGATTCCAGTTGGTGAAGGAGACAGCGTCGCCACCCATCCACTGGAAGACCCCCGGGTGGTTGGCATCCTGTAGAGCTGTCCAGAAGTTGCCGGAACGACCGAGGATGAGGCTGATGATGAACGACTGCTCAAATCTAACAGGAGAAAGAATGAATATCAGAGTCATAATGGCAGCAGCTTAAAACTGGGTAAGACTCAGCTTCTGAAGAATAGATTAGATTAATGGGACATGCCTCAATAACTTATAAATAGTAAATGTACTTTCAAATTCCACATATGGATATCCTAAAACTGCTTCACTATGTTCCTGGCCAATTATCCCATTTCTTCATGTCCCCGGGTGATACTCCTCAGTGAAGGACAGGTGTAGCTTAAACAGCTCTAAATGGGTGTCCCAGTCTCACTCTATAACCAGACAGCAAACTCACCTGGGCTGAGGAACACCCTCACCAGCTGGAATTTCCCACCAGCCAGAGGGAGGCTCTCTTCATAACGCACAGTGGGGTCCTTTTTAAATCAGCCCCTTCCCAACGCCACCCAATGGAACCGTGTGGCTGGTGACAAGGTGGTTGGAGGATGGAGGGTGTGGGTGGTGAAGGGTGTGCTGCAGCATTCCCGATATGTCCCTGCCCCCTCTCCATCACCTTCCTGAGAACAGGGGCAAGAAGTACCCACTTCCAGCAGGACCGGAGATGGTGGAGTGATGATAACCTCATTGCACTAGTAATCCAGAGGCCCAGGCTTTGGGGGCATGAGTGGTGGAATTTAAATTCAATTAATAAAAAAATGCTGGAATATAAAAAGCTCGTCATCAGTGATGATGGCCGTGACAACTATCATCAATTGTTGTAAAAATCCATCTGGTTCACTAACACTCCTTTAGGGAAGGAGCCATCCTTACCCAGTCTGATCTACATGTGACTCCAATCCCACAGCAATGTAGACTTTTAATTGCCCTCTGAAATGGCCTAGTAAGCCACTCAGTTCAAGGGCAATTAGGGATGGGCAACAAATGCTGGCTTTGCCAGAAACGCCCCCATCCAATGAAAGAATAAAAGAAACGTTGGTAGGTTGCAGTCCGAACACTCAAATGGCACCACAATGTTATTTTAACTTCTGGACTCGCCAAGCCACATGGTGCCAAGCTTAACAGCCAGATCAGGGTGTGTGTGAATGGTCAGAAGGGGCCAAGGTAATTTTTCTAAAATTACTTTCTGTGGAATCATTGGGGAGCAGGAGGAGCAGGAATTCTCTCCCGGTTCCTGCAAAGATTCATCCCTGTCTAGGCCTATCTAGACCTGGCCTTGTCCACCCTCACAGTACAGGACCTGTTGCTAAACCCCTTCCCCAACACATAACTTAATGCCGGGGGATGTTCACACAGGTCCTCAGCCTGTCAACCCCTCCTGCCGACCCTGACATCACTCTAAAGCGAGAGACCATCTGGATTATTTCAGCAAGGGCCAGAGGTTAAAATGATTCAAGCCTCATGGTTAACTCCCTGTAGCATTCCAGCTCCCTCTGCCCCATCCCCATTACAATTAACCCCCAGGAATCTCTCCTATAAACCAACACCTTGAATGCAGATGTATGACTATGACTATTCCATTGCTCAGTGCTCAGTAATATTTTGGTCTATAAAAATTAAGTTAAATTGAGTTTGGGGAGTCTCAAGCCAGTTCATAGTGGCTGTGGGCCCACAGCTCTGTTTTGAGGCGAACCTGGTAACTTCACATACAAATACAGCGTAAGGATGGTCCATACAGGAAATAGAAGGATGTCACTCTGCTGAAGGAGGCGGTGACCTTACATAGTATTTACAGCACAGAAACGAGCCATTCAATCCAACAGGTCCATCCCAGTGGTAATGCTCCACATGAGCTTTCTCTCACCCTTCTTCAGTTAATTCCATCAATATATTCTGCGATTCCTTTCCCCCCTTGTTTATCTTGCTTCCCCTTAAATGCTTTTATGTTAGTCAACTGCTCCTTGCAGTAGCCATTCCCATATTCTAACCACTTTCTGAACTCTCCTATTGGATTTATTAATGCCCATTTTATAGTTATGACCCTAGTTCTGGTCTTGCCTAGAAGTGGAAAGCTCTCCTTTATGTCTACATATCAAATCCTTTCATAATTTTAAAGCCCACTGTCAAGACATCCCTCAGTCTTCTCTTTCCCAGTCTGTTCACTCTAAGGGGATAGAGCTGTGGTATATTGTTGGGGCAAAGTAGAGAGCTTTACCACTGCATCTTTTGATGTACATTAGCACCAAATCCAGCAGTACCACTTTAAAATCGTATTCCTGCTTTCAAATTCCACAGTAACCTGACCCCTTCCTATCTCTATAACCTAATTCAGCCCTACAACACTCTGAGATCTCTGCAGTGCTCCAGTTATGACCTCCTGAGCATTCCCTGGGCCCTAAATCTTTTCATCTTTACATCTCTCTCTCCTCCTTAAAAAAACACCTTCTTCACCAAGCTTTTGGTCATGTGTGTCTGATCTCCTTATGTGGCTTTCTGTCAATTTTGTTTGATTAAGCTCCTGTGAAGCAGTTTGGGATGATTTACCACAATAAGGACGCTATATGAATCCAACTTGCTGTTGCACTGAACTGTGCACGACCCAGGGTGTTGGATCCTGACACTGGTCCCAAAATGGGGAAGTGTTTCATTCCCCTGGATTATCATCTGGATGAGAACAAAATATTCACTCTCCTAATCCCTAAAATAAGGTCAGTTGGGATTTATTTTATCGTTAAAATGGCTGGTGAAAGGCATTCAAAATAAAATAGATCTCAATTTTTGTTGGAAATGGTTCCGTTGAGATTGATTCCACTGCAGCGCACACAAGGTGGGGGGGAAGGAGTGAATTGGCAGTTTGCATAAAACTTATTTTTATATAGTGCAATTTAACATAATAAAATGTCCTAGGCACATTATAAAACAAAAAATGACACTGAACCATATAAGGAGATATTAGGTCAGATGGTTAAAGAGGTAGGTTTTAAGAAGTGTCTTAAAGGAGGAGAGTGAGGTAGAGGCGCAGAGAGGGGCAGAGAGGGTGTTCCAGGGCTTGGGGCCTAGACAACTGAAAGCGTAGCCACCAATAGTGGAGTGATTAAAATTGGAGGATGTTCAAGAGACTGTGGCACTGCTGATCGCTTTGGTATTGAGGTCACTCAGAGCAGTAAGGCCCAAGCTGCTCTTCCTCAGTTAGATGTCAGTTTTTTGTGTGAATATAGGAATCTCACGTACCTGTTCAGGATGGTCACAAGGGTCGACCTTTGACCTGTGCATTTCTTCAAGGCCTCGTCAAAGGTCACTGATTCCTCACCCACAAAATAGCAGGAAGAGCCATGCAACCTCCAGCCCTGCGTCCAAAGGAAATAAATACTTTGTTAGTGAAGAGCCAAATGGACTGATTACAGTGCTGTGCCATTAAGAGCAGAGACAGCCAGCATTGTCACTAATGGACTTGCAGCTCTTAGTTGGTATCTTCCACAAAAAGATCTGCAAGTTCTATGGACTAAATCCAATATGACATGAGCACAATAGCCTTAAACAGTGGCAATAGTTACCTCATTGTGCAGTTCCTTTATTATTTCATGGGACCTGGGTGTCGCTGGCAAGACCAGCATTTGTTGCCCATCCCTAATTTCCCTTGAACTGAATGACTGGCTAGGCCATTTCAGAGGGCAGTTGAGAGTTAGCCACATTGTAGTGGGTCTGGAGTCACACATAGGCCAGAGCAGGTAAGGATGGCAGATTCTTCCCTAAAGGGGAAGGGAACCAGTTGGGTTTTTATAACAACATGGTCGCATTACTGAGAATTCTTTACATTCCAGATTTATGGACTGAATTCAAATTCCACCAGCTGCCATGATGGGAATTGAACCCCTGTCCCTAGAGTAGTAGCCCGAGCTTCTAGGTCACTAATCCAGTAACATCACCATTACATCACCATCTTCCCTAATATACATAGCAACATAAACTGCCTGGCAACTTCTTCTGACAGGGAACTCAATGTACGAGAGAGCAGCAGCATTTGTACTACCCCAAAAGCAGGCTTCAACGTGCCAGATCACACAAGTTGCTTTCCTCCTAATCCTCCAGCCACATTACTAAACTTTGTAACGATTCAGATAGGTAAGGTACAAACAGCAAAATTCAAACTATTCAGGTAGTTTTCAATGCCAACAGGCTTGCCAAGTAGCTTTAGCTCCGAGAATAATCTTAAGCATCTGAAAAGTATTTGAAAGTCATGGGACAGGATTTTACCCTTGGAGAGGGTGCTCGGCAGGGCTGGGCAGGTACAGTCGGGAAGCTGCCTACAATCGGCTCCATACCGCTGAGCGCTGCCTGTGCAGGCAGGGGGGAAGGAGGGAGGGTCAGGCCTAGCGTGCACTTTATGCATGTGTGAGAAAGAACACGGAGCTGACTCAGGGAGATTGAAGAACTGTGTAAAAAAAATTAATGAGGAGGATAAAAATGTAATAAAACTTGAGCCCTTGTGTGACTCTGTCACATGAGCTGGGAAGAGTTTTTAATTCAAAAATAAAGTTTTTATTTACTGTTCGCTCGTGGATGAGGTTTCCTAAAAAAGGTAAAGGCCGCTTGGCCTTTTCGCCAACTGCTAGGTTGGATGGTCAACATAAAATTGAAATTAATTAGATTGTTAATGGCCTTAATAGGCCTTTTAACTATCGGTGGGCTTGCAGCTGACTCTGGCACACACCCACCGAACGACATATCAGGAGACGGCGCGATAACGTCGGGACACACGCCCGACACCACCGTGTGTCATTTTACACTCGGGTGTGTTGGGTGCACGCCCGCTCGCCGAGTGTAATATTTTGTCCATGAGGAAATTTGTGTTATAATTGACCACACATAAGAGGCAGCTGTGTATTCCTCCATTTCCAGGGAATCGCTGATGATTCCAGAGTAATTCTCTTCTCCACCACAAAAGACCTCAGGTAGAGCTGCACCTTGGCATCCAGCCTACAGGGGCTGTGGAAGGCATGAAGAACCTGTCAGAGGGTGTTCACGCATGTTTACACGCCAGATGAAAAGTGTCTGCTGATTTTACTGCACAGAAAATCGAACAAAACAGACTGCTTACCCCCCGTGCTCAACTCCTGGAACAGGATTTTCGGAAGGCAAGGTTTCCCACCCCACCACCCGACGAGTCGGCGGGTAACACATCTCTGCTGATACTGGTTACCCCCGCAACCAATTAATGCTCTGCAGGCCATAAATTGGCCACTCATGGGGCCTCAATAGGTAAATGATGAGCGGGCCACACAAAGCCTCCACCATTGCCCCACAAAATGGGAGGCCGGCTGGGGCGTGCAGACAGGTGGCATACAGGCCACATGCTGCATTTTATGAGCCCGCCCTGTCTTCCAATCGGTGGGCAGGAGTCGTTAAAACTTCACCTCTGATGTGCACCTTTAGCACGAGGCTCAGCAGGAGGAGCACTAAGTCATAATGTGAACTCCATTCCTTATTACACCGACAATACATTAAAACTGATGCCGATGCCAGAGTAATTTATTCAATTAAAGTGCACTACTGGGGATTAGGGGGGGTGTGGGCTAGAGACAAATACACTCCTTTGTCTGATTTCTGGGCTTGCCTTTATGATATCAGCCACTGCATTGAGATGTGTTCGACGAGCAGTGATTTCTAAACACTATAATGTAATGTAATGGGGAAATTGTTAAATGTTCCTCTATTTTCCACACATCAGCAAGAGACTGGAGGAGAAATTCATCTTGGGTGGTATCATTAAACAGGAGGTGACACAATGACCTCCCATTTTAAACCTCGCTTGACATTCAGTTCTAGTGAAGTCAGAGGGGCTGAATATTGGCGTGGCTGATCGGATTCCACCCACTTTCTGTGACCTCACACAACCAATTTCTACCCCACCATCTCCCTTTGTGAGTTTTCAACAGGGAGGGAGAGGGAAGTCAAAGGTTAGGTGTGATGCAGCTGTTGCTTGTTGTTCTCAAACTTTATTCTGATTTTTTTTTGGTCGCTCTGTCCCTGTGTATTTGGTGAAATTCGCTGCCATGGTGCCAACTCCTCCCAGACCTCCTGTTGGTGGCACCACTGAGCCTGTGCATGATGGCATCTTCTTCCATAATGAATTGTTCAACAAGATTCGAACATTCAACTTCATAAAATAATTATTGCAGTTGATCCTGCTCAGGGCAGCAGACATATGGGAACACCACCACCTGGAAGTTACCCTCCAAGCCACTCACCATCCTGACTTGGAAATATATCACCGTTCCTTCACTGTTGCTGGGTCAAAATCCTGGAATCATCGAACTAACAGCACTGTGGGTGCACCTACACCACACGGACTGCAGCAGTTCAAGTAGGCAGCTCACCACCACCTTCTCAAGGGCAATTAGGGATGGGCAATACATGTTGGCCTAGCCAACAACGCCCACATCCTGTAAATGAATTTAAAAATCCACTGAAGAAATTAATCTAAGCCTGTGTTAAAGGGAGGATTTTGGGAAAACTCTCATACAAAGTACAAACCATCCCCTGCTAAGACCACTATTATCTTCCAGCAATCGGACACACTCTTCATGTGCTTTGATTTCAGGTCTTCATTCTCGTCTGGAACTATTCTAGAAACAATGGAATTAATTTAAACTGAGTCAAAGAACCAATTTCAAGATGTACAAGAGGGAGTTCCAAATCATTAGGAATAAGAAATGACCATTTGCAGCCCACAGCTTGTCCCTTTCAATCCCATCCTTCTCCAAGAACATATTTGAGATTAATGATACTGTTCTTATAATTAAGCTTCTAATATCCTTTAAATGGAATAATTCTACCAACTCCCATTGTTATTACACTGAACTTCCTAATTTTTAAAAAATGACTTCTTCCAGAATTGGTCAGAGCAACTTTATAAATCTTCAGTAAGATAAAAGCAAAATAAATCTTCATATTGTTGTCTCATGAAGGCTCAGGTGTGAGTGTCTGAGTGAAGGGAGGCCGAGGTGTGAGTGTCCCAGTCAGGGGAGGTTGCGGAGTGAGTGTCCCAGTGAGGAGGAGCCCAGGTGGGAGTGGCCCAGTGAGGAGAGGCCAGGGAGTGAGTGTCTCAGTCAGGGGAGGTTGAGGAGTGAGTGTCCCAGTGTGGAGGGGCCCAGGTGGGAGTGGCCCAGTGAGGAGAGGCCAGGGAGTGAGTGTCTCAGTCAAGGGAGGTTGAGGAGTGAGTGTGTCAGTGAAGGGAGGGCGAGAACTGGGTGTCCCAGTGAGGGGAGGCCAAGGAGTGTGTGTCTCTGAGAGGAAGGGCTCAGTAGTGAGTGTCCCAGTGAGGAGGGGTTTTTTTGTTTTATTGTTATTTTTTATTTGTTTAAACAGAGTGTTGGAGCACAGAGGCAGGCCTTGCACCCAGCCTGCATCCACACCAGGAAGCCTGCGCATTCACTCCAGCGTCGCACCCCCTCTTGACCAATAATCCCACCTGGGGATGGACATTTTTAAAGCTCAGGTTGGCCGAGCTGGGAAAGCTCCTGGCTCAGCGAACTGGGCCCGGGGTCAAAGATCTGGGCCAGGGCCTTGGTTTAACAGCGCTGGAAACACTCAGCAGGTCAGACTGTGTCTGTGGAGGGAGAAACAGCTTTAACATTTCAGGTTGAGATAATATTTCTTCAGTTCTGATCTGAAAGGTCACATCAACCTGAAACGTTAACTCTGTCTCTCTCCACAGATGCTGCCTGACCTGCTGAGTATTTCCAGCATTTTCTGTTTTTCCCACTGTCCGCCGTATTTTGCTTTAATTTATCATCTAAAAGATTGCCCTTCTGACACTGTAGTATTCCCTCAGTACAGCATGAGCACTACCCACTGAAAATTATGTGTTCATGTCTCTGAAGTGAAACGTGAATCTACAACCTTCTGGAGATAAGAGTGTTACTAACTGAACCAAGGCTAACAAAGTCTCTCGTTCCCATAACACCACTCATAGCCAGGCTTGGATCAAAATTAATGGTGATAAAGCCCTAAAACTAGGAATGATTCAACATCAGCCCTACATGCTATTTCCCAAAACAAATAATCCTTCGGTGATCTAAATGAATGGGGTCACGGTATTTTTACTAGCTAAGCAGGTGTTGACAAATGAATGAGAAAATCTCGGAAAGTCAACAATCCGCAGGTGCTCAACAAATTCACCACATGACTCCTAACCTTAAGTTCAAATGCCCTTTGCCAATTCATCTGCGTCATTTGAACGAGCTCTAGCAGTTGGATGGTTTCCAAATGGCTGGTTAGAATGGGACTGGTGATAATCACAGATCTAGCTATGGAACCTTTTACACCCATCAGAGAGGGCAAACTTGGTTTGTAAAACCAAGCTGTACTGCTCATGTCTCCCACCAACCAGCTATCAGGGGGGTGGAGGGGGGAATGATCATTCTGTTGGGGTTTTGTGGGGAACAGGGGAAATACCACTAGAACTGTAAAGGCATTATTGATCGAGAGAAAGCAGCCAGGGTCCTGCTTATTGTCATGACCACAGATCCTATCTCTGAATTACTTATGGACATATTGCACTTTTAAGTAAGACATGTTTTTTAAAACAGGACAAACAAGCAAAAGATGACTGAGACTGTAAGGTAACTACTTGCTGGAAAATTCCTATGTAGATTACTTGACCACCCAGTTCAGAGAGAAAGGAATGTCGTACCTAAAAGGCGTGAAACGGTCTACTACAGACAGAGGCACTTCAAAGGAAAAGATACAATGCAAATTGAACTGTGATCTCCTGTGGTTGCGGAGATAATGGAAAATGATTACCTTCTCAGCTGAAACCATCTCCTGTTGAGTTATAGCCCAGACTGTGAACATGAACTGAGTTGAAAAGAAAACAGATCTAGGCAAAAGACATGTTTGTTTTTCCCTTCCAGGAATGCACAAGGAAAGGGGTTTAAAAAAGCCAACTGAAACCTTACTTGTGTGTGCTAGTCTGGTGTCCTGTTCTGGCGTGTGCATGCTGTGAAAGTCACAGCTGAAGAACCCCAACTGAGCATCCCTATGCTTGCAGGTAAAAAACTCTCTCTCTGATTGTTGGAAGCAAGAATCAAGTCAGCAAAGCCACAGTCAAAAAGGAAACAGGACATCTCCTTTCAGCTAACCTACAGAATCAAGAATCTCCAAACCAACTGCTCAACTGCCAATGTCAGCTCTACCGAATCACCCCAACTTAACAGCTGCAATGTTTCACCATCTACTCCTCACAGACAACCCAAAGGACTGATTCGTATAGCTTTTTAACTTTTATTTTTGGACTAAACTTCTCATTTCTAATCTGTGTGCATTTTTATTATCTTTCTCACGTTAAGTAACTAATAAACTCATTCTTTCTTTGACTTAAGACAGTCTGGTTAAATTGGCTCCTTTTAAAACATAAATACAATTGGACTGGGAAAAGGTATCCACGAGGGAAGGGATCCTTTTTAAATTAACCTTGGTGCAACCAACCGAGGGGGCTGAATGAAGAAAGGGAGCCAGTTCACCCCTCCTCACCGGGGAGAATAACAATTTGGGGGACCTCCTCTGGGATCATAACAAATTGGGGGGAGCCTTGCCTGAGGCCCGGTCGTAACATTATTCAATAGGAGTTGAAGTGCCATCAGATTTTGCTGTTCTAATGTGGATGCTTTTTTTTAACTAACCTGTCAATTGGGAAGCTTATGGGATTGGAAGCAATGCTGTTTCTGCACCCTGCATTCAGAGTGTGATACTGGGTGGGGTGTAAAACCTGAACCTGTGGATTTCCCACCCAGCACCTTATGATTAAAACTGCCCCAAAATATTTTTTTAACGTAAAGACCATTCTTGAGGTACAACTGAGAAACATCAGGAGGGGTACATTTGCTTCTTCTCTTCAATTCATGAGGGTGTTCAGGGTTTGGCAGAGCAGCTGATTAAAAATAGTTTGTGAAATTAAAAAAAAACAATCAGTCTCTTTCTGAACACTCACAGCTCTTGAACTGGGAACTTGCTGAGTACAGCATATTGTTCCTGGCACAGAATGAGCCTGTCAAAGTAACAAAGGAAATGCAGGCTGCCAGAGGGGGCAAAGGACCAGGAATAACTCAGCTGTTGGATTAATGGATTTTAAGCTAAAGCATGATGAGTGAGGTCGCTGCCATGTGCAGGTATTTCTCTTGTCGATCTGCCCCTTCGCACCTGAGGGACTGAACTCATCCTCCCAAGTTTAAGGAGGGCGAGTAAAAACAGACAACTAAATCCCTTGAGGAGTTTTACTCCAGTGAGGATGAATAGAAAGCTCAATGGGAAAGAATTGAGTGTAAAACACTGAGTGGTACCATTCACAAGCTTGTTAAAGGAATCACGAGAGCAAACTCCCAACATCGTTCACAACCTCTGGATGCCGCAAAGTGCATTATAGTCGATGTAAAGGCGTAGTCACTGTTGTAATGGACAAGGTGGAAGCCCTTGGTAGCCAATAGGAAGAGTTCTGGAAGCTAGCTTCTCCGCTCCAGTATGATTCACTTCTCACAGGTTTAAAACAACAACAACTGCATTTCTATAGTGTTTTTAACATGGTAAAATGGCCCAAGGCGCTTCACAGGTGCATTATCAGACAAAATCTGATGCCCAACCACACGAGGAGATATTAGTTCAGATGGCCAAAAGGTTAGTCAAAGACTTAGGTTTGAAGGAGAATCTTAAAGCAGGGAGGAGAGGTGAGAGGCGGAGAGGTTTAGTGAGGGAAT
Source organism: Carcharodon carcharias (assembly GCF_017639515.1). Classification (NCBI taxonomy): domain Eukaryota; kingdom Metazoa; phylum Chordata; class Chondrichthyes; order Lamniformes; family Lamnidae; genus Carcharodon; species Carcharodon carcharias. The sequence goes on along the minus strand of NC_054489.1, from coordinate 43,444,565 downwards.
TCCAGAGCTTAGGGTCCAGGCAGCCGAAGGCTCCGCCACCAATGGTGGAGAGATTAAAATCAGGGATGTGGAAGGGACCAGCAGTGAAGGAGTGCAGATATCTCAGAGGGTTGTAGCAGGGCTAGAGGAGGTTACACAGATAGTGAGAGTCTAAGCCCTAGGTGAAACAAGGATGAGAATTAGAAAATCTAGAGAAGGGCAGATTTGAATAAGGTTCCTGAAGGACTGGGAGCCTCTGAGCAGGGATTCATCCTACCAAGACCTCCTGAACTGCAACCTCATGGGCTCAGTAATGAAACAGAGGATAGATCAGGGGGGGCGAAGGGTAATCAACTCACTTACCTCTTTGCAGAGGATAACATAATCACTTGGCACCCAACAGGGGGACAACACATGGCAAGGGGCAGAGCTACATCAGTACCGTTTGAAGAGCTAGATTCCAATGCATAGACAGTGACATTACAGCATCTCTCACCAATGCTCCCTCTGATGCCCTGGGGCCTACATGCCATGATGGCTAACCTTACCCTTTGACTGGAGAATTGTTGGCCATGGACACCCATTAACAAGCTGTATAAGCCCGGTGAGTGCTCAACTTGCCAGAGGGCTGAGAAATAACAGCAGCCTTTAGGTAGGGAGACATATTATGTTTGCCACCAAAAAACCTTGCTGTTTCTAGCGACAGGCAAAATGCCTTGCATGCCCCGTGTGCTCTACTCGGCGACTCCATGTACTCTATGCCCCGAGACCCCCTTATGTACTCTACCTGGTGCCCACTTGTGCACTCTACCTCGGGTTGATTAAATGTATCCCTGGAGGTTTCATCACATGACTTGCACCCATGCTCCAGCCATTTGTCGGCTAACACGTTCATCCTTGTGATGTACGGCCTTCCAATGCCAATGGGAAAGCAAAAAGACTCATTACCCAACTGGATGATGCTTGGCTGCCAGCCAAACAGCCATTTATTTTGCCAATTTTTAATATTTTAATACCTGGCAAAGAAATGTTCAAGATTTAAAAAAAAAACTATCTTTTTTCCTGTCCCGATGATTTTTCTCTAGGGTTGCACTCAGCAGTGTCCGAGAGATGGGTCTTCAATTCCTGGAGACCCCAGGCTAATCCCGGAGGGTTGGTAGCCCTAACTTTGACCCAAGGCCCCCTCGTGCGCTTTGACCCAGGGCCCCCCTGTGCACTCTGACCCAGGGCCCCCTCGTGCACTCTGACCCGGGGCCCCCTCGTGCATTCTGACCCGGGCCCCCTCGTGCACTCTGCTCTGTGGGCCTCACGTGCACTCTGGCTCAAAGCTGCCTGACCCCGTCTGCACCATATTCAGAGCTGCCGTTAGTGGCAATGGTCCAAGTAATGAAGCTATCAACCCTTGTGCTTCTTATCCTTGTCCAAGCTTTTGGTCCTGTTCTAAAGTCTGCTTATGTGACGCGGTGTCAAATTTGTCTGATAACATTGCAGTGAAGCACCTTGGGATGTTTTACTCCATTAAAAGTGCTATATAAATGCAAGTTCATGCTGCTGTCAAGCAGAATGTCCAATGGAGTATGAAACAGATCCATGTTGGAGGTAACCTTCAGGAAACAGGTCCTTCAGGATGAGGCTATCCAATTTCTCCAGGATCTTTAAGCCTCAGGTACAATGGCCATTCTGCTGAAACTTGTTGCAAAACCGAAAGTTTAACGTTTCTCAGTCGTGGTATCAGAGACAGGTGACCCCCTTCACCCTGTGCTCCCACGTTCAGTTTGAATGCAGGTCCCAGTATTTTTCTAATCAATATTTTTCTAACCTTTGTATCATTCAACCAGATAAAACTTTGCAATATTGATTTTTAAAGTCGGGTTTTGAACAGAGAAAAACAATTAAGCTCGGATTTGGATAGAAGAACCTTAAACTGAAAGAAAGGGGAAACCAAAAGGCTTAAACTTTTCATGGCCTTTAACTGAAGTGATATTGTTAGCACAGTGGCACGCCAATGTATGAAGAGTTCAGACACAGCTTTTGTGGCTCCCAACAAGCTCCTGATCAAGGGCAGGGAACTACATCCCAGAGCCAAGAAGAGGCCAAGGGATTCCCACACAGGAAACAATCATAGGGAGTGTCATCCCTTATACTGTTCTTGCAGAGTCACCAACCACCAGTGCAGCAGCACAGCCTGAAGAATGGGAGCAGGCTGCCAACGTATAGTGGGCCTCAAGGGGGAAATCAGGGAGAATAAGTGGAAAAATGACCCACAGTGAGAAAAATGTTTGTTTGTAGCAAAATCCAAATTTGCACAACTTTCTGAAGCTGAAACACAGCTTGTCCCGAACTGAACTGGTTAAGTCTGTTAAGCTCACAACAGCGCCTGTTGTTTTTTTTTATTCTTTCATGGGATGTGGGTGTCGCTGCCAAGGCTGACATTTGTTGCCCATCCCTAATTGCCCTTGAACGCAGTGGCTTACTCAGCCATTTCAGAGGGCAGTTAAGAGTCAACCACATTGCTCTGGGGCTGGAGTCACACATAGGTCAAGGATAGAAGATTTACTTCCCAAACAGGCATTAGTGAACCAGCAGTTGTCATGGTCACCATTACTGAGACTAGCTTACATTCCACATTTATTAATTGAATTTAAATTCCACCAGCTGTCTTGGTGGGATTTGAACCCACGTCCCCAGAGCATTAGCCCGGGCCTCTAGATTAATAGCCTAGCTACTTTACCACTACGCCACCATCTCCCCTATTTGAGGACTGCCCTCTAGCAATTGACTTTAACATGAACTTACAGCAGCTGTTCAATCATCAGAGACTGGCGGCCAAGCTGAATGGGCCAATTCTGGAATGTGCACCTCACAGAAGCAAAATGGCTTTTCCAACATGTGGCCAGAGGCAGGTGGCTTCTCAGTTGGTGGGGGAGGGGCAGCAGGAGGTGGTGCGAGCAAACTAATATCCAGGGACGTGAGAGTCAGTATTTATTGAAGGTAAAAAATAAAAATCAGCCAGCGTGTCTTTTCCTAGTCCCGTGATACCTGTTGAAGAGTCCATGTAATAGGGTCATTAACATTAGAATCATTATAGAGCACAGAAGGAGGACATTCGGCCCATTGAGTCCATGTGGGAAACCATGAGGTTCCACCAACATGTGTGGACATCGAGAGAACAATCGACTGAGGACAGGAAGGAGATGTGTCTCGAAATCCCTCATGGTTAAATTGTCAACAGGAACCCCAAAAGTACTAAACTCTGGAAGGAACTATGGTAAGGGGAATGAAGTACATAAGGAGGAAAGAGGAGGTGAAACTGGAGAAAATAAATGGAAGCCTGAGTAAATCAGAACTCTAAAGGTTAAGCTTTTTAATATCATACATTCCACTGGCTGCAACTGACTCCATCCTGGACAAAGCAACAGCTTCTCACCAATCCATTTTAAAATTTGGAAAATTAAATGTTGATTAACTGACTCCTGAGAAGTATTTGTCAGTATCTTCAACAGCAAAGGCTCAAAATCACTACCAGCATCTATCGGACAGAGCTTTCATCCCACGTCCCCTCGCTGGAGTCTGACTACCAGCTGGGCAGCAGCACTACTGGGAGTCCTCACACAATGGCTGAAAGTCAAATGTCACTAGAGCAAGAAACAGCTTTCAAACAAAAGTACATCCCATTCTAGAAGAGTGAAACTTGGCAGTTGTATCACACTCACATTGCAAGCCCTGTATCATTGTCTCATTGCGAGCCCTGTGTCATTCTCTCATTGCGAGCTCTGTGTCATTCTCTCATTGCGAGCTCTGTGTCATTCTCTCATTGCGAGCTCTGTGTCATTCTCTCATTGCGAGCTCTGTGTCATTCTCTCATTGTGAGCCCTGTGTCATTCTCTCATTGCGAGCTCTGTGTCATTCTCTCATTACGAGCTCTGTGTCATTCTCTCATTGCGAGCTCTGTGTCATTCTCTCATTGCGAGCTCTGTGTCATTCTCTCATTGCGAGCTCTGTGTCATTCTTTCATTGCGAGCCCTGTGTCATTGCCTCACTGCGAGCTCTGTGTCACACTCCAATGGTGAGCCGTGTGTACAGGATACCCAATCCTGGCTGTTCCCGATTCGGAACAGGTGTGATTCCACAATCCCAGCTGGGAGCAGTTTCTGCCGGGAGGGAATCACAGGAACTCCCAGGAGATGAATTGGGATTTTCTGCTCATCATTAAACCTCATGTCTGATGTTTTCCCAGTGCAACAAATGCTTGGAATGCTGGAAAGTGCATTCACCTCTACGTGTTCTGGGAGGATCTTAATGTTTCAACCAAAAACAAAGGAATTCTTCTTGCAGTCAAGGAAACTCTCCCCGAGCTGGATTTCCAAAAAGCCATGGGGTCGGCAACTGGCTGGGCAGGAATTAAAAATTACAGTCCTGGAGGTTGCTATGGGATCCCAACACCTCCGGGAGAGTTTTGAATTTTGAAAGGGCCTGAGGTGGGGAGGGAGCAGGAAATATTGTCACCTCCGATTAACGGGCTCTTAAACTCATTAAGGTGCTTGTTAAGGAGCCTGTCTGTTCAGCGCTGTAGTTTTCAATTTTGTTTTCCAGAGAAACCAAACAATCTTGTTTACGCTAGTGCACAACAGTCAGGGTCACCACCGGGTCCGAGTGAATTTCTTTGTAGTTACTTTCTAAATCAAATCTGTGGGGCCAACTAGCGCCAGCGCCAGCACCAGCGCTGCTCCGACCCTTGTCGTTCACGGCCACTTTCTGCCTCGTTCCACCTCGAGGAGCTGCCTTCTCGAACTATCATGGCAACAGCAGACCCCAACATGGGCGTCCCCTGCCTTTACCACTGGCGCCAGGCAGGTAGCGCCTGCCTCTTTGGGGGGGTGGGGGTGGGGGGTGCGTTTGGCACTGAGCTTGCCTCCTGGCCAATTAGGCCACTTATGTTTAAAAATAGCTTCATGAGAGCGAGACAGCTTGGGCACAGGGTTGTGTCTTGCAGCCTCTGCCAGCAGTCGGTTACACAGTATACTGGCACTGCCCTGACATTCTGACTCAATGAAGGAAGGAACTTGCATTTATATATCGTCTTACACAACCTCAGGACCCCCACTCCCCCACACCCCGACATTTGAGATATGGGGGTGTGGGGGAGTGGGCCTGCCCTGCAAGGAGTGGGATTTGGGATTTCCCCCCATCCACACCCTGCGCAGCATTCCCTCAGTACTGCTCTCGAGTGTCAGCCTGGAGTTTGTGCTCTTGTCTGGAGTGGGACTTGAAATCACAACCTCCTCACTCACCTAAGGCAAGAGTGCAGTGCACAGCACCATAGCTGACACTGAGCCAACTTCACCGTACTTCAGAAAGGATGCGAGGGTCTTTGAGAGGGTGCAGAGGAGATTGATCAGAATGGTTCCAGGGGCAAGGCAATTAGCTACAGTTCTGTCGAAGGGTCATGAGGACTCGAAACGTCAACTCTTTTCTTCTCCGCCGATGCTGCCAGACCTGCTGAGTTTTTCCAGGTAATTCTGTTTTTGTTTTTATTAGCTACAAGGTTAGCTTGGAGAAGCTGGAGTAGTTTCCCTTGAAGCAAAGGAGGTTGAGGGGAGATTTGATAGAGGTGTATAAGATTATGACAGGTTTAGATAAGGTAAACAAGGAGAAACTGTTCCCACTGGCTGACGGTACAATGATTAGGGGACACTGGTTTAAAGTTTTTAGCAAGAAATCCAGCAGAGCTGTGAGGAAGAACTTATTTAGGCAGCAAGTGGTAATGAGCAGTGGGGATAGTGTTGATTTACTGACCTTTGCACAGCCGAGATTATCTTCCAAAACCTCCTCCTCTTCAGAGAAGCAACTGGGTTTCTTACAGATGGAAGGCAGTGTGAGGTTACAGGGCCCATCATTCCAACGTCCCTCCTGGTTCAGGGAAGAGAAAGAAGGGGTTGTGTTTGAGTACGAGTGTTTATTGGAAATACAGACACACTGTACTGTCCTAGAGTGACCATCAATATGACTGATTGACATTCAGCTATTTAACAATGCATCTGAGTAATGAAATTCTGTAAATAAGTCAGTTATACCAATATTCTAACAAAAAATCCCTGTCCAAGATTAGTTTGATGGTGACAGCTTCGTGCTATTGGGTATATTCAGTGCGTTAGCATCAGTCACATCCAAAGTTTCCCTTTTGCACTTTTGCAAATGTCCAATGATGCTTCCAACCCCCTTCCCCATGACATCCAATCACTGTAGGGCAGAAAACAAATATGACTCAGAGCCTGTCACTATCCCCACCCCCTCCCCGGTCCCTCCCCAGACCCTGTCACTCCCAATCCCTCCCTCCCTCCGATTGCTCCCCACACCCCACCCTTCCCTCCCAGTGCCAGTCACTCCCTCCCCCATCCCTCCCCACAGCCGGTCACTCCACCCTGCCCCTCCCAGTGTGTGTCACTCCCACTGTCTCTCTTTTGCCGGTCACTCCACCCCTCACAGTCGATTCCTCTAGCTTATCCCCCGCTTTCTCCTTCTAGATCTCTCAGCCTCTGCTCCTGACCAGGTTCCAGTTTCAGGCCCCACAGCTGGTGTCGATTGGACACATACCTCACCCGGTTTCCCTTTCACATCCCAGGCTGCACAAGGCCTTTCCCTGGTTGCCGTCCATCATGTCTGTTACTTATAGTCCTGTCCAGCCCAGTTCAGAGTCACAGCACCGATAACGAAAATAGTTTACCGTTCCACCAAAATCGGCGGCATGGTGCTGCAGTGGTTAGCGCTGCTGCCTCACAGCTCCAGGGATCCAGGTTCAATTCTGACCTCGGGTGTGTGTCTGTGTGGTGTTTGCACATTCTCCCCGTGTCTGCGTGGGTTTCCGCCTGGTGCTCCGGTTTCCTCCCACTGTCCAAAGATGTGCTGGTTAGGCGGATTGTCCCCCAGTGTGAGAGTGTGAGTGTGTGCCCTGTGATAGACTGTCGTCCCTTCCTGGGTGTACCTGGCCTAGGGGTCATTACCTCCCTGCGACCCTGAATTGGATAAAGCAGTTCTGGAAACGTGAGTTCCACTAAAAATACTGGCCCCAGGATCACCCTCCACTGGGTTATACCCCAACACTATCACACCAGAGGGAAGAAATCCCCTAGAACATCATTGGATTTCCCCAGTGTCATATCCAGATAGGGGGCCCTTAGATTTGATCACATCCAGAGATTAAATCCCCCCCTGCACTATACCCAGAGAGGGTATCCCCTAGACTGCACTATACCCAGAGAGGGTATCCCTTAGACTGCACTATACTCAGAGAGGGTATCCCCTAGACTGCACTATACCCAGAGAGGGTATCCCTTAGACTGCACCATACCCAGAGAGGGTATCCCCTAGACTGCACTATACCCAGAAAGGGTATCCCTTAGACTGCACCATACCCAGAGAGGGTATCCCTTAGACTGCACTATACCCACAGAGGGTATCCCTTAGACTGCACTATACTCAGAGAGGGTATCCCCTAGACTGCACTATACCCAGAGAGGGTATCCCTTAGACTGCACCATACCCAGAGAGGGTATCCCCTAGACTGCACTATACCCAGAAAGGGTATCCCTTAAACTGCACCATACCCAGAGAGGGTATCCCTTAGACTGCACTATACCCAGGGAGGGTATCCCCTAGACTGTACCATACCCAGGGAGGGTATCCCCTAGACTGTACCATACCCAGAGAGGGTATCCCCTAGACTGTACCATACCCAGAGAGGGTATCCCCTAGACTGTGCCATACCCAGAGAGGGTATCCCCTAGACTGTACCATACCCAGGGAGGGTATCCCCTAGACTGTACCATACCCAGAGAGGGTATCCCCTAGACTGTACCATACCCAGAGAGGGTATCCCCTAGACTGTGCCATACCCAGAGAGGTATCCCCTAGACTGTGCCATACCCAGAGAGGGTATCCCCTAGACTGTGCCATACCCAGAGAGGGTATCCCCTAGGCTGTGCCATACCCAGAGAGGTATCCCCTAGACTGTGCCATACCCAGAGAGGGTATCCCCTAGACTGTGCCATACCCAGAGAGGTATCCCCTAGACTGTGCCATATGCAGAGAGGGTATCCCCTAGACTGTGCCATACCCAGAGAGGGTATCCCTTAAATCGCATCATATATGAAGGGGGTTTCCCCTAGACCACACCATACCCAGAGAGGGTACCCCTTAGATTGCATCATATATGGAGGAGGTATCTCCATATCTAGGCAGAGAAGCCCTTTTATCGTCTTGGACTCAGGCACAGGAAATCCCTTATGATGTATTACATCAAAGACAGCTAGCATTCACACTCCATAAGTAGCTAAAGACAGGGTGTCCTCCAAGTAAGTAACAATCCAATAAAAGCATCCAATTCAATGAATCAGAGTTCAAAAGACAGAAGTTTGATTGGCTAACTTCATGAGAGTTCAATCCTCCAATAGCCTGCTAGTGAGAGACCCGCTCTCATGCCTGTTGAATAATACTCAACAGGTACAGTCCCATGTGCAGCAGTACATTGCAGTGCACATCCTTTCAACTGAAATCTCGCCACCATATGTTCCCCTCTTCCTTAATCCTTTTGGAATATTAAAGTCTTGGTTCCGTTATGTTCCAGGTCAAAGTCCTCTGTTGGAGCAGTAACCAGTATTGTATTCAACATTATGCCCATTAGATTGCAGTAAGGAGTGGGTTAGAACATCAGTGAAGGATCAACATTGGTAATCCAGCATTGCGAGGGGTTCCCGTGGTAAATCGGAATGGTGGGCACTGTGTTCTGATGCTCAGCATGAAGGATATGTACATGTTTGTTTTTCTGGGGAAGCAGTTATTGTTTAATGTCCAGGTTAACAATCCATTGAGCAGCAGTGCTCTGCTGTTGGGTTGATCAGGGTGAGTGAACCAATGTGTAATGTGTTGGCTCTGCTGCCCCAGGCAGGACTCTCATTTTGACCTTGGCTCTGGTGTTCTGGAGGTGTTGGCGGTAGGTCAATGTACAGTCAAGAGTGATGCCGAGATAGTTTGGCATTGGATCATGGGTGAGTGATTGGCCACTGAACTGAACATGAAGTTATTCCCTGGCATTAGAGTTGTTCAGGTGGAGGGCTGAAAGGCTGGAACAACAGTCTTGACAGGATTCGGTTGAAGGCTCCATTTTTTTAAATAGGTTTCTAGAGAACATGTATTTTCAGTGAGTGTTTTCTCAATGTCCTGGAGTTCTTTAGTCTGGAAAGCCAGGGTCAAGTCATCAGCAAATCTGAAGAGCCATGGCTTAGTGGGAGGGAGGTCACCGGTATCTATGTTGAAGAGAGCCATTGCGAGGACTGATTCCTGTGGGAGCCTGCTGTTGATTATACGTGGGAGACTGATTTGATCTCCAAGGTGCACAAGGAAACATCGGTTGCTGATCATGGGGTTGATTAGTTGTTGGGTTTTTCCCATGATTTTAGAGAGTTTCAGCAGCATGCCTGTGTGCCTCATTGTGTCATAGGCACAGGGTAAGTCAGCAAAGGTGGTTCCTGTCTTCAGGTCTTTACAGTTGCAGCCTGTGCAAAAACCTGACTTTGGGGATGGGGGGGGTGGTGTGGCTGTTGGGGGGGCGGGGGGCATTACTGCTTCCAGTGGAGGACTCAGTCTCTTTAGCAGGAAGCGTTCCAGGACCTTATATGTTATTGAAAGCAGGGCAATGGAGTGTGGTCGTCAGGTGACTTCCCTGACTTGGCAATGGTCACTATCTTGAATTGGTGCCAGATGTTTGGAATGGTGCCTGTGCTGTGAATGTTGGTAAACAGCTTTGCTCATCACCCTTCCCTGTGATTTGATGTTCTCCTGGAATCATGGGTAAATCCCATTGATTCCTGCTGCTTTCCCTGACTTGGTTACCATCAGGGCGCCATCCACTTCCTCTTGAGTGTAAGAGATTGAGAAGTCTGTCTGGGGCAGGCTTGAGGGATTGCAACACGGCTGTTTCTCCGTCAACTTATCTTCTCTGCTGGCCGGTATCTTTGAGTTTATTAGGAGCTGAGAAGAGACGGCATCAGCGTTGATTCCAGCTAGTGGTGTGGTTATTGCTTGGCTGCTCCCAGGCGGCGTAGGAGTTTCCACACCTTTTGGCTTGAGTGCATGAAATTAATGTTTTCCACTCTTTCCCACCATCTTATGGGGTGTCCCTTACCTAGGGGCTCGAGGAGTGCTGTTGCTACACTGAGGTCTTCATTTTCCTCGTATTCTTCCAGAAACCATTCATTTTTTTGAAACCCCGGGAACAAATTTGGTGTCTGCGAGTTTGCAGAGTTGATGGAAGCGGTTGTAGTTTTCGGAGAGGGGTGGGATCCGGTTGATGCTGGTTTCTATATATCTGCTGTAGGCATCCCAGTTGCCCTTCCACAGACTCCAGTGTGGTTTTGGCTTTGAATTTATGAATGGTAGTTCAAGGTTGATGCAAGTGAACATTGGACAAAGTTGGGATGGGGGAAGCTGGGCAGCTATTGTCAGGAGTACAATGGTTGGCCATTGCTATCGTGAGTCATGAAGCAAACATCAGGTGATTCGTTCTTCTTGCACCTGGCAGGTTGGAATGTTCCAGACTGCTTTGCATCGTACACAAGTTTTAGGTCATGCATGGAGGTCCAGTCTGACAGCTCATCCCCCTTGGCGGTGTTGTTGAGGTGGCCCCATATTTGATGTTGGCTGTCAAAGTAGTTTGTAGATTGTTGGGTCAGCTGCAGACTGTATTATGATGTTGGGCCACAGGTTGTTTGGTGGCGTGTGGACATTGTTGAAGGTCAGCTTACCCTACTTTGATGGAGCTGGAGAAGGAGACATCTGATTTTGGGTCTTCAGCATCTTTGGTGAGGCTTTCCTCGATGTGGTTGGCTAGACCATGTCACTTATTATCCCTGCTTGCAAAGAGTTGGTGCCTGGGAACATGGGCTCATTGGGTGGAGTGGTCTGCTAGTTGGGTTTCTTGTCGGGTGACATTCCTGTCAAAGAGTTCTTTTGCAAGTAGCTCAGGGCAGGCATTCAGCATTGCATGAAGTGAAGCTGATTCAATGCAATTAACTGATGGTCAGTATTTAATCCTCTCGGATTTTGCCTCTCTTTCATGGTGTATCTGCTGAAGTTGGTGAATCACATGGAGGTCAAATACTCTGGCACCAGCACCTCCCTGGTATCTTTTCCAAGTGACAGTGCCATATAGGAGAGTAGGTTTCCTCAGATGCCATTCCAGCAGTCACTGGAAAGCAGGCAGAAGCATCAAACAGCACAGGAACGTAGGAACTGGAACAGGAGTAGGCCACTCGGCCCATTGAACCTGCTCTGCCATTCAATTACATCATGGCCGATCATCTACCACAGTGCCACTTTCCCGTACAATCTTCATATCTCTTGATGCAATTAGTCTCCAGAAACCTATCGTAAAATAGGCCATTCGGCCCATTTTTCCCAATCTTTGAATGAACGATCCAATTTTCCCTACTTCTCTGCTCTCTCCCTATAGCCCTTCAGATTTTTCTTTTTCAACAATTTATCTAACTAACTCCCCTTTGGAAGTTACTATTGAATATGCTTCCACCATCTTTTCAGGCAGCGCATTCCAGATCATCATAACTTGCTGTGCAAAATAATTCCTCATTTCCTGAATATTTTTGTGCCAATTAACTGAAATCTATGTCCTCTCCTTATCGACCCTCCTGTAAAGTGGAAAACACTTCTTCCCATCTACTCTATCAAAACTCTTAAACCTGATGAATATTGACCTACCTTCCCCATCAGGAATCCTCAACTCAGCTATTAAACCACTTTGCGTTTCCTTGCTGAGATCAGTTAATTGAATGCAGATCATGGATTATAGAACATGGCTCCATGCCACAGCATGTGCACTAACTCCAAGATCAATGGAGGAGTAGGGGAGTGTTACTGAACATCCAAAATGGCCATTCTAAATAGAAGAAGATTAAGTGAAATTTGTATTCTGTTCTAACCCCCACCGCCCTACTGGAACGGAGGAGAATCTCTTACCGAGCCCCAGAGCGTGACGCAGTCCTCTTGGCCGTTTGCTAAGTTGTTGGGCTCAAAGGGATGCCAGTGGGTGAAGCGAACTGGAGTTCCATCCGACCACTCAAAGTTCATCTGGAGTTTGATGTCATTGAGGCCGATCCATAATTCCTCGACATCTGCACCGAGAGGTGAGACAACAGGTATTAGGGAGCTGAGAAATGGAGCTAACACCAGCACACTGCAACTAATACCCAGATATAGACTCCCAGGTACAGGCCCTCAGACACACACAACACCCAGACATTCACATGAACAGAAACACACACATGACCAGACATGCACATGCCTATATATGTACACAGTCATGCACAGGTTCAAAGATACAGATCTTCGGACACACTAACCCAGACACACGCATGCCTAGACATGCACACACCCAGACATGCACACACCCAGACATGCACAAGGCCAGCCACACACATGCTCAAACACGCACACGCTCAGACATATACTTGCCAAGACATGGGTCCAAAGATACAGACCCTCAAACGGACAAGCACCCATATTCCCAGATACAAACACTCTCCAGGGGCCACGCAGACATATGTCAGACACAGGCCCACAGACACAACCCCCATCTGTGTCCTGGACACATACAGACACAGACACATATGGTTTCCCCATGATTTGTGACAGAGAACATCAGAGGCCACCCATGGGACCTGCAATGTCAGTAATGCCTCGGATTACATACCCTGTGGAGTTTGCAGATCTAGTAGAGGGTGGGGAATCTCCTCTGCATAAGCTGACCTGCCTGGTCACCATGGGTCCCATATGTGCCAGGATATGATCCTTTACTCACCCTCTCCAGCTTATCAGCCTTGTAAGGTGAAGGTAGAAACAGCACCATTTACAGGCCCAAGTGGGAAATCCTAACTCAGGTTCCAGTGCATCAGGTCCTACCCTTCTCTGGCAGAGTTACGGCTACAGTTTGGTGAAATTTGGCACCTGTCTTTTTTATTAACAAGTGTCATTCCCGTCTGATTGAAACTGCGTGAGGTTGTGGGGAACACATTCTTCACTCAGCTCGAGTTCCAGGTTTCTGAGCTTAAGAGCGGCTGAAGTCGCTGCAGGGCATACAGAAAGCTGAGGATTTCCTGGATTTCTTTTTTATTCATTTACATTGAAACGTAGAAAATAGGAGCTGGAGTAGGTCATTCAGCCCTTCGAGCCTGCTCCGCCATTCAATATGAATTGATCCTCATAGAGGCTGATCCTCTATCTCAACGCTGTGCTCCTGCTCTCTCCCCTTACCCCTTGATGCCTTTAAAGTCCAGAAATTTATGTCCTTCATAAATATATTCTGTGACTTGACCTCCACAGCTCTCTGTGGTAGAGAATTCCACAGGTTCACCACACTCAGAGTGAAGAAGTTTCTCTTCATCTCAGTCCTAAATGGTCTACCCCGTATCCTGAGACTGTGACCTTTTGTTCTAGACCCCACCCCAGCCAGAGGAAATATCATCCCTTATCATCATTTACAGGATGTGGGTGTTGCTGGCTAGGCCAGCATTTACTGCCCACCCCTAATTGCCCTTGAGAAGGTGGTGGTGAGCTGCCTTCTTGAACCGTTGCAGTCCATGTGGTGCAGGTACACCCACAGTGCTGTTAGGGAGGGAGTTCCAGGATTTTGACCCAGTTACAGTGAAGGAACGACAATATATTTCCAAATCTGGATATTGAGTGGCTTGGAGAAGAACTTCCAGGTGGTGATGTTCCCATTTGTCTGCTGCATTTGTCCTTCCCAATGGTCGTAGGGTTTGGAAGGTGCTGTCTCAGGAGCCTTGGTGAGTTCCTGGAGTGCATCTTGTAGATGGTGTACACTGCTGCCACTGTGCGTTGGTGGTAGAGGGAGTGAATGTTAGTGGATGGGGTGCCAATCAAGCACAAACATTGGATGTTCCAGGAGATGGCTCCTCCGCAGTTTCAGGAAGTGTAGGAGGATATTGAGCAGATGGTTGCCAGCAGACTCAGAAGACACAGTCAATGCTGTAATCCTCCAGGAGCATGGCACTGTCAAACTGTTTTTTTAAAATCATATAATGGCTGTGGTACAGAAGGAGGCTATTCAGTCCGTCAAACTGTTGCCAGCTCTCTGTCACAGCAATTTAGCTAGTCACGTTCCTTATCATTTTCTCTATAGCCCTGAAAAGCCTTCCTCTTCAGGTGTTTATCCGATTCCTTTTTGAAAGCCACAACTGGGTCTGCCTCCCCCACACTCTCGGGCAGAGCATTCCAGATCCTAACCACTCGCTGCGTGAAAAAGCTATTCCTCAGGACCTTGATTTTTTTTGCCAATCTTTGAAATCTGTGTTGTTTGGTGGAAGGGTTGAGAACCAATGGGAACAATTTCACTCCACCTGCTCTGTCTAGACCCCTCATGATTTTGCTGAATCGAGATGAGGGTGACAACTCCTCAGGCGATTACAGTCGAGTATATCCATCGCAATGTGGAGCAAATGACTGCACAGCCAGGTGAAGAGTAATTAGAGAGGATTGAATAATCAGGGAATATTGCTGGAAAAAAAGTTAAAGGTCACTGAGTGGGTGCAGAGCGTAATGAGGGTGAAATCATAATCCAAGTGGCAAACAATGAGACAGGTAGGAAAAGGGTTGAGGTCCTATAGTCAGAATTATAGGAGCTCAGGAGGAAGTTTAAAAAGTAGGTCCTCAAAGGTACTAATTCTGGATTACTCATACATACATAAGTATAAACAAATGAATTAGGAGCAGGAGTAGGCCAATCGGCCCCTCAAGCCTGCTCCACCATTCAATCAGATCATGACTGATCTGATCGTTGCCTTAACTCCATATTCCCACCTACCCCGATAACCTTCGACCCTCTTGTTAGTCAAGAATCTATCTACCTCTGCCTTAAAAATATTCAATGGCCCTGCCTCCACCACTCTCTGGGGAAGAGAGTTCCAAAGACTCGCTTCCTAGGCCCTACTTCCTCTCCAAGTGCCGTATGAGTATAGAAATTACAAAGCAGGTCAACACGTGGATGGATAAAGAGTGCAGGAGGAAGAGCTTTGGATTCCAAGGGCACCAGAGTAAAGAATTGTTCAGAAATAGGAGGGATCGGATGGGGCTAGGGGGAAATGCAAAGCAGTCTAAGGTGGGTTTGGAGTGCATGTGTGCAAATGTAGGCACAAGACAGCACATAGGACTATAACATAATGGCAAACAACCAAAAGCTGGCTCAGGAGAAGGGGAAGATTGGGAACTTAATATTCCAGGATACAAAGATATTCAGCAAGGTAGGAAGGCAAAAAAGGAAAAATATTCTAGCACTGGAAATGAAAGATATCATTAAGGGGTCAAAGACAGAGTCCATTTGGTTAGAATTAAGGATCAAGAGAGTGCTATTACACAGCGGGTATAAGCAATGGGCCACTAAATAATGGGAAAGAGACTGAGGTGCAGATTTGCAGGCAAATTACAGAAAGGTATAAAAATATACAGTAGTGATAATGAGGGGCTTATTCTAATATAGGCTGGGATCTTTGGCAGCCTTCCATCAAGTGACAATGGTTTGCACAGTGGTGCTTATTTCTGTGTTAAACATTGCCTGATGTGACTCAGGAGCCCCACTCTGGCCATGGTGGTCCCGGCCACATTTGCTGCAGGTGAAGGCAGTGGGCTGAGAGGGTGCATGATTCACTGCTTTCTGTTTTCTCTGGTCCCACTTCTCAACAGGTTGGGCATTTTGTTTCTGTTCGCCTCTTCCAATATCCTTCCAAACAGTCAGCTACAAGAGATCATGGCCATCAGCAACTGTCTCCCAGTTGTCAGTGTCAATGTCCATTATTTTCATATCTCGCTTGCAGTTGCTCTTGTAGCGAAGGTATGAATGCCTAGGAGATCATGACCCAGTGACCGGTTCACTGTACAGAAGGTCTTTGGGTTTAAGTCCGTCATCGATCCAGTGGATGCGGCTGAGCCAGTGCAAACATCGTTAGCTTAGCAATGAGTGTATGCTGATGGAATTAGCACAGTCAGGACCTCTGAGTTGGTGACCTTGTTCTGCCAAGAGATACCGAGCATACATCTGAGACAGTGAAGGTGGAAACTGTTCAGCCTTTTCCCCTGCCTAGCGTCTGTTATCCAGGTCCCACCACTATACAGGAGAGTGCTGAGGACACAAGCTTGGTCGACTCTCAGTAAGGTTGCTGGTGTTCCACACACTCTCATTCAGCTTGGACATAACAGCTGCAGCTTTTGCAGTGTGTTCATTTCAGAATCAAGTGACAGATTGCTGGTGATTGTGGAGCCTAGATGTGTGAAGCTATCAACAACACCCAGCGACACATTGTCAATGCTGATAGAAGGCGGTATGGCAAAACCTGGACCATGACATTTGTCTTCCTGATGCTGGTGATCAAACCAAACTCTTTACAGGCCTGAGAGAGTCTGTCCATTTGCGGCTGTAGGTGTTCCTCAGTATGAAACGTCAGTGCGGAATCATCGGTTAGAGCAACTCCCTGATGAGAACATGATACATATTTGTCTTGGATCTCAGGCAAGTAGAGCTGAACAGCTTTCCGTCAGTTCTGGTATGTAAGTAAACACCCTCTGTAGAGGCACATGACAGCAGCAAAGAGAACATTATGCCAAAGAATGTTGGTGCCAGGGCACAACCCTCTTTGACCCCACTGCAGATCCCAAAAGGTTCCGAAGTTGCCCTGTCATAGTTGACCTCACCCATCATGTTATCATGGAAAGTGAAGATCACATTGAGTAGCTTTGGCAGGCAGCCAGTTTTCTCCAGCAGCTTAAATAAACCGCCTCTGCTCACATGGTCGAATGTCTCAGTGAGAACAATGAAGGTAATATATAATAGTCTCCTTAGTTCACAGCATTTCCCTTGCAGCTGCAGGACTGAGAAGATCAAGTAACTTGTAGATCTTCCGGTTCTGAAACCACCCTGGGGTTCAGGATGGTTGTGTTCCACCAGGACCTGCTGTCTGACAAGGGCAACACTGGCAAATACCTTTCCCACAATGCTCAGCAGGAAGATTCCTTGGTACTTGTTGCAATCACTGCGGCCTCCCTTGTCCTTGGACAGGGTCACAACCTTTGCATCACCGTATCCTGGTGCACTCCCCCCTCGCTCCAGCAGAGACAGAGAAGTTTGTGCAGATGCTGCAGGAGTGCCGGTTTTCTGTGATTGATGAGTTCAGGAGATAAAGCATCGGCGCCTGGAGCTTTGCCTATCGCTAAGCTCCTCCACTGTGGGTTCAATATCCAGCTTTGTCGTGACAAGCAGGCTTTCTATGGTGTCTAGAGATTCCTTGGTGACAGTGTTCTCCCTAGCGTACAACTGAAGATAGGGTTCCACCCATCTCACCCACTGTTTATTGTCGTTGATGATGAGTTGGCCCTGCCTTTGTTTTCACTAGATCTATTTTCTTTGCTGATGGGCCTGTTGCTTTTTTGATTCCTTCATTCATGCCTCTAGCATTCCCTATGTTGAAGGACATCTGGATCTTCTGGCAAAGTTGAAACCACTAATCATTGGTGCACCACCTAGCAGTCTGTTGGACTTTACCTCAAGTGGCTCTTAGCACATTCAGAGCCTTCTCACTCAGATCTCTCTTGTAATTAATAAGAACGGCTTGGCTTCAATAACAGGTTCCATCACAAGTGATTTTAGCCTCAAACCAGTCAGCATTTTTTAACTCTTACTTTCCAAATTTTGAGAGTGCGGCACTGCAGACGGTGTCTCATAGTACGCCCCACTTTGCTTCTGGACTCTGTGTGGGAATGTCGTAGAGTGGCTGTTCAATCGAGACAAGGGATTGTTGCTTTTTATCTGGGTAGGCAGTATAGCTGACATTGCTATGAGATTGGCATTTCTGATTTAAGTGAAAATGCTTCAAGGGTTGCAACCTAACCCTGGTGCACACCAGAGAGTGATCTGTACCACAGTCAGCGCTGTGGTAGCTGCATTTGTTGAGAATGATGTTGAGAGAGTCATGCTTTGTGATGGTCAGATCCATCTGATGCTAATTTCCTGAGCTTGGATGACTCCAGGGCACCTGGTAGCATGGCTTGTTCTGAAAGAAAGTTTTAGTTACACAAAGTTCGTGGTAGCAGCAAAGCTCAAGTAGTCTCTGTCCAGTCTCATTTATCTTTCCCAGGCCATGATGAATTAGCTTTCCAACAAGAGACGAGCTCTCCGAGAGTGGGCCACCGGAAAGAAACATTACAAGTTCATCTGGCAGGAGAAGAGTTCAGAGGAAACGTGTGAGCTGAGTGTACAGTTCGGTGTAAGGAACTGCCTGCTCTCAATGATAGAGTGTCCCACTAATGGCTCAGAAAATGTTCTCTCCATCCATCTCACAACTAAAACTGGGCCAGTTAACCTCATGAGCACCTATGATCCAACACTGTGCTCCACGACAGAGGTGAAAGACTAGTTCTACGAGGAGCTTGACGCTGCTATCAGCAGAATCCCTAACTCAGAATATCTTTACCTTGTGGAGGAATTTCAAGGCAAGAGGGGGCACAGGCCTTGAGACATGGCCCCCTTCCCTTCAACATCAAAGCTAGGGAATAATAAATGAAAATGGACAGAGACTGCTTGAGCTTTGCTGCTACCATAGCTTCATGTAACGTACACTTACTTTCAGAACAGACTGGGATAGTAACAGTGTAAAGGGCAAAGAGGAGGAGGAATTCCTGAAATATGTGCAAGACAACTTTCTTGATAGGTATATTTTCAGCCCAACAAGGAAAGAGTTCCGGGGAATTAAATTAGGCCAGTTTCAGTGGGTGAGCATTCGAATAACAATGATTGTAATACCATTAGGTTTAGAATAGTTATGGAAAAGGACATGATAGCTTGAACAAAATATTTAATTACAGGAAGGCTAACTTCAGTGCGTTAAGAGTCAAAAATTGGTAAGCAAATGTCATTGGACAATGAGAGCCCTTTAAAGAAAAGATTGACACATTCCAATAAGGGAGAAACAAAGGATATCCAAAGATCAAGCTCCATGGATGTCTAAAGATATAAAGTTAAAAATGAGACAGACAGGAGGCTTATGCTAATTGTAAGGTTCATAATACAGTAGCGAGGAAATCTAAAAAAAGAAAATAAAAAGGGACAAAGAGATATATGAATAAATTGGCAGCTACCATAAAGGGCAAACCAAAGTCTTTGACAAACACATAAACAGTAAAATGGTAGTCAAAAATCAAAAGAATGGGGGAGTTGCTTAAGAACTGAAAACAAGATATTCCTGTGGAGGGCAGAGGGTTTGGCTGAGGTACTGAATGACTATTTCGCATTTGTTTTCACTACTGAAGATGATGCTGTCAATGTAGCAATAAAGCAGGAGGTAGTAGCAATACTGGATTGGATACAAATAGATAAAGACGAAGTACTAAAAGGAGAAACATCACCCAGACCAGGAGGGCTACATCCTATGTTACTGAGAGAAGTAAGGGTGAAAATTGTAGAGGCTCCTGCCATAATATTCCAATCCTCTTTGAATATGGGAGTATTGCCCAGAGGACTGGAGGATTGCAAATGTTACACCCTTGTCAGTCTCACATCGATGGTGGGGAAACTACAGGAAGAATAATCCGAAACAAAATTAATTGGCATTTGGAAAAGTACAGGCTAATAAATTAAATTCAGCATGGGTTTGTTAAAACAAAAAGCGATCGACTAACTTGACTGTGTTCATTGATGAAGCAACAGACAGGGTAGTTGAGAGCAATGAAGTTGATGTTGTGTATATTGGCTTTCAAAAGGCACTTGATCAAGTATCACTTAATAGACTTGCTGTCAAATTAAAAGCCCATTGGATTGAAAGGGACCGTGCCAGCATGGATATAAAATTGGCTAGGGGATAGAAACAGAGAGTTGAAGTGAATAAAAATAAAAACAGAAAATGTTAGAAAAACTCAGCCGGTCTGGCAGCATGTGTGGAGAGAGAAATAGAATTAACGATTCAGGTCAGGTCCTTTCAACAAAACTGGAATAAGTTAGGAGTGTCACAGGTTTTAAGCAAATGTAAGTGGGGAGGATAGAAAGGGGAAGGATAGGGTGAAAAGCAGAAGAATTAAATGACAAAAGAGTTGGTGGTGCAGAAAAAAAGGGAACCTAGAGGGGTTGTGAATGGCAGAATGATGAACAGCCGTCTGAAAGAGAAAACAGCGGACCAACAAGAGTCAAACCGAAATCTGCAAAGAAGCAGAATGAGGGCAGAGATTATGGTCTAAAATTATTGAAATCAACATTGAGTTCAGAAGGATGTAAAATGCCTAATCAAACAAGTCAAAACAGCAAGAGGAGAGCCGGGATTTTCACAGTTTAAAAGAGGGAGAGGAGAGCCGGGATTTTCACAGTTTAAAATAGTGAGAAGAGAACCAGGAGCACACGGAGAGTGAACCTGTGTGAGAAGGACAGTGGCGGCGGTTGATAAAAACTTTCAACCTGTTTCTATCTGTCAGGGCCAAAGTGTGACAGCACAGGAAAACAGGTAGGTGATTGGTGGGTACCTCTTCCCTATCTCTTTTGATTAACCAAGTGGTTTAAATCAGGAGATGTTATTTACAGCTGAAGAGTACGGTTAAGAAATTCACTTTTAAAATATTTAACATCCAAATTAATTAATTGGGCAGGTGATGTGTTGCAGCTCTATTATGTGGGGTCTAGTGGACGCTGGTGCGATCCACAATGACCACATCTGCAGTGAGTGTTGGCTGTTCGATGAACTTCAGCTCAGAGTTGGTGAGCTAGAGTCTGAGCTACGGACACTGCGACACATTAGGGAGGGGGAGAATTACCTGGACACCGAGTTTCAGGAGACAGTCACACCCCTTAGATTACTTATATCAAATTTGGTCAGTGATCAGGAACAGGAGGATGTGACTGTGAGTGAGGCAGGTTAAGGGGATCTAGAATTTAGCTTTGGAGGAGCCTCAGCCGGTGTCCTTGTCCAATAGGTATGAAGTTCTTGCTCCCAATGTGGACGAGGGCACAGACTGTAGGAAGGATGAGTGAACTGACCACAGCACCATGGTACAGAGCATCATTCAATTGGGGGGAGAAAAGAGAAATGTAGTAATAATAGGGGATAGCATAGTTAGAGGAATAGATACTGTTCTCTGCAGCAAAGTCCCGAAGGCTGTGTTCCCTACCTGATGCCAAGGTTAGGACATCTCTTCTGGAAAGGAACTTGGACTGGGAGGGGAAGGATCCAGTTGTCGTGGTCCACA
Source organism: Carcharodon carcharias (assembly GCF_017639515.1). Lineage (NCBI taxonomy): Eukaryota > Metazoa > Chordata > Chondrichthyes > Lamniformes > Lamnidae > Carcharodon > Carcharodon carcharias. The sequence continues at coordinate 43,423,286 of NC_054489.1, read as the reverse complement.
TAGGTACCAATGACATAGGTAGGACTAGGAAAGAGGTTCTGCAGAACCACAAAGGTAATAATCTCCAGATTACTACCTGAGCCATGTACAAATCGGAATAGGGTAAATAAGATTTGAGAGGTAAATGCGTGGCTCAAAGATTGGGATGGGAGAAATGGATTCCCATTTATGGGGCACTGACACCAGTGCTGGGGAAGGAGAGAGCTGCTCCGTTGGGACGGGTTTCATTTGAACCCAATGCTGGGACCAGTGTCCTGGTGAATCGTATAACTAGGCGTGTAGATAGGACTTTAAACTAATTTGTGGGGGGGGGGGGGGGAGAGGGGAAGGTGGAGAGAGTTCAATTGAAGGGAAGTTTAAAAAATCAAAAACAAACGAGAGAGCTGAGGTGCAGGCTAGTGAAGAGGCAACTGATACTCAAAGTGCGACAGGAAGGGGCAGAAAATATAAGCAGAAGAATGTAGCAGAAATTAGAACCAGAATGAATAATAATGGTAAAAAGTCGAAGTTTAAGGCTCTTTTTGTCTGAACGCACACAGCATTTGTAACAAGATGGATGAGTTGACGGCACAAATAGAAATAAATGGATATGACTTGATAGCTATTACGGAGATAAGGTGCCACATGAAAGGTTATTGCACAGATAAGAGCTCACAGTATTGGGGGTAATGTACTAGTATGGATTGAGAACTGGTTAACATACAGAATACAGAGAGTCAGAATTAATGGGTCTTTTTCAGGTTAGAAAGACGTAGCTACTGGAGCGCCACAAGGATCAGTCCTAGGGCCTCTATTATTTACTATCTATATTAATGACTTGGGGGAGGGGGCAGAGTGTAATGTATCCAAATTTACTGATGATACAAAAATAGGTGGGAGGGCATGTTGTGATGAGGGCAAAAGGAATCTGCAAGGGGATATAGACAGGTTGATTGAGTGGGCAAAAACTTGGCAGATGGAGTTTAATGTAGGGAGGTCATGCAATTTGGTAGGAAAAATCAAAAGCAGATGATTATTTAAATGGAGAGGGACTCCAAAAAAGTGCAACACAGAGGGATCTGGGTGTTCTTGCGCATGAAACACAAAAGGTTAGCATGCAGGTGCAGCAAGTAATTATGGAGGCAAATGGAATTTTGGCCTGTATTGCTAGGGGGTTGGAGCTTAAAAATAGGGAAATCTTGTTACAACTGTACAGGGTGTTGGTGAGGCCGCACCTGGAGTACTGTGTACAGCTTTGGTCCCCATATTTAAGAAAGGATATACTGGCATTGGAGGCAGTTCAAAAGAGGTTCATTAAGCTGATTCATGGGATGGAGAGGTTGATTTATAAAGAACAGCTAAACAGGTTAGGCCTTTATTCATTAGAGTTCAGAAGAACAAGGGGTGATCTTATTGAAACGTACAAGATTCTGAGGGGGCTTGACAGGGTAGATCTTGAGAAGATGTTTCCACTAGTGGGAGAATCTCGAACTAGGGACATAGTTACAGAATAAGGGGACACTCATTTAAAACTGAGATGCAAAGGAATTTCTTCTCTCAGAGAGTAGTGAATGTCTGCAATTTTCTACCCCAGAGAATTGTGGAGGCTAGATCATTGAAAGTATTTAAAAGGAGGTAGATAGATTTTTGAAATATCGGGGAATCGAAAGCTATGAGGAGCTGGCACAAAAGAGGAGTTGAGGCCTGGGGCAGATCAGCCATGATCTTATTGAATGGCAGGGCAGGCTTGAGGGGCCGAATGGCCTACTCCTGCCCCTATTTCTTATGTTCTTATGTTTAAAATATGAGGCGCTGTTCCTCAAGACATAGCAAGGGAGGAAGACAAAAGGTAAAAGCATGGAAGTTTTGCTAAACTTTTATAAAACACTGGTTAGGCCTCAGCTGGAGTATTGTGTTCAATTCTAGGCACCAACACTTGATGAAGAATGTCAAAGGCTTGCACAGGGTACACAAAGATTTACTAGAATAGTACCAGGAATGAGGGACTTCAGTCATGTGGGGAAGCTGTTCTCCTTAAAGCAGAGAAGGTTAAGTGGAAATTTGATAGAAGTGTTCAAAATCATGAATGATTTTAAAAGATAAACTGTTTCAAGCAGCCGAAGGGTCAATGACCAGAGGACACAGATTTAAGGTAATCTGCTAAACAAACCAGGGGTGACATGAGGACACTTTTTTGTAAACACAGCAAGTTATGACAATCTGACATGCACTACATGAATGGATGGTGGAACCAGGTTTAATAGTAACTTTCAAAATAATGTTGGATAAATTCTTGAAGAGGAAAAAAATACAAGGCTATGGGGAAAGAGCAGTGGGTTGAGATTGACTGGATAGCTCTATCACAGAGTTGGCACAGGCAAGATGGGCCAAAAGGCCTCTTACAGTGTTGCATCATTCTCTGATAACATTGGGATGTAGTTGGAAGCTCTAGCCACTAGGTGGATTTCTGGAACCTCTTCTCCTAACCTGGTCCCAATTTAAATCCCATGGATATCATGACGAGATTTGCAAGTTGAGCTGTTTTGAGACAGCCTCAGCTGTGGTTCAGTGATCACAATCTTGCTTCTGATGCAGAAAGTTATGGTTTCAAATCCCACTCCAGCGCAGAAGGAGGAGGCAATGCTAAATTTTTAATTCAGTGATGTTGGTTGGGGAGAACTCCCCCATTGTTCAGTTATTATCGTGGGACCTTGTATGCTCACCTGAGAGGAGAGACATGTCCTCAGTTTAACAACTCATCAAAAAAATAATCCAACTTTCCTGCAAAATTGCTTTGAACTGTCAACCTAGATTCAAATCTCCAGATTGAGACTTGTACTCACAACCTACTGACTCAGGCGAGCGTCAAAACCACAAAGAAATGGCTGACATCTAAACCATTGTATAAAATATCAGACATGTAGAAATAGTTGACGATTGCAGTTGATCTGAAAGATTTGAAAGGGTTCAACAAGTTGTTGAAGCTGAGTTGTTGTAAGAACACTCATTGCTTTTATTGATTAAGAAACTAAAGAAGAAGGGTGTGCAAGACATTGCCAAGATTTGAAGGTGGGAGAGTGGCTTAGGTCAATTATGAAGTGGATGGTAGCTGATGTCAAGTTTGGGGTTAAAAATCCTGTAGGTGGAAAACTGAGAGCTTAGGAAAAGCTTTGTGATGCGATACCATGAGGATACTGGGAGATGAATATCCAGGACAATTGCATTTGGAATTTAGAGGGAACAAGAGTGAAAAGTTCAGAACAACAGCAACCATGAGAGAATCAACAGAATAGAAAGAAAGATTGGGAGAAAGAGAGTTTGAAGACCAAGAAGGGACAAAGAGATTAACTTTCAACACATTCCTTGTATCCTGTCCAGAGTGAGATTAGAGAGGTACCTCCTTGTGCACAGGAGCAATGTTTAAGAATTACTGTTAAATCAAGTTTGCTCTTTGTGACCAGCTTAGAAAGCCTTACAAAAGGATTTATGAAGCTGTAGTGAATCTTCCCTGCTGCAGTTACTTACCTGGCTAGTTTCCTATCATCAGATACATCTTTAGGTAAAGTGTTTCATCAATTGAGGACTGCTTTTCAGCTTCCGGCAATGTTACAAAGTGTATAATGGGATGAGCAGTGACTGACAATTAAAGCCAAGCTCAGAGTGCACAAATGGATATCTAAGCGATAGGTAAGAATGCAGCGGACACACTGCCCTCCAATTAATATTGAAATTATGTCCCTGTCTGCTTCTAACACGGGTGATTTCTATTCAGGAAATCATTGGTGATTCAAATTGTGTGGGGATTTGGTATCACAGATTTCTATCTACCTTTCTAATCGGGATCAGCCAATGTGCAAAAACAGAGGGATAAACAAGGGTTACAGTAATACAGGACTGAGGTAGGGTGCAGGTGGATGATGTTACAGATGTGGAAGTAGATGATCTTTGTGATAGGAGAATATGGGATCTGAAGCTCAGCTTGGGATTAAATAGGACAACAAGTTAGAAAACAGTATGCTTCTGCCTCAGGTAGTGGCTGGGGTGGGGATGGAATTATGCTGAGAGAACAGAGTTTGTGGAGAGGGTCCAGGATGGTGGCTGCGCTGTTCTCAATGTTTAACTGGAGGAAACTATGGCTCATTCAATACTGTTAGTTGAAGCAGTGGTCTGACAGTGCAGGGGCAATGCAGGGACCGAGAGGTGTGCTGGAGATGTACAATCCAGTTGTCACTAGACTTCTCTACCCTCGCTCTAAAACCACTCCCAAACTGGACATTGAGAAAGAATGTTACAGCAGCGAGCATGACCTTCACTGCACTGTCTTCTCCATTCGTGTCTTCTGTTCAGCACCTTCCCCACATTGAAAACCATATAAAGTAAGAACTTGATGCTGGTTAAGAGACAACTTATTTGAATTAGTGCCAGGGTTTCCCACACTGAGAGCAATGAGGCCTCAGTTTAACGTCTTATCCAATAGCACAAGCAACAAAGCAACACTCCCTCAGTACTGCACTGAAGTGTCAGTCTCCAGAGTGGGATTTGAACCCACAACCAACTGACTCAGAGGTAAGAGCTCTACCAAGTGAGCCACAATGGAAACCACTGTGCCAGACTATAGCCAAACACTCTGATGGCACATCACCAATTATCAGCAGAGGTCCTTTGTGGAGGAGTTTTAGGCAATTTCCAGCACATGGAATCTCTTCAAAATACTAAATGTTTAGCTCACTGCCTGAAGCATTTGCTGTACAGTTACATGAAAGGCAATCAATATGTCTGATTTTTCAGATGAGAGAAGCCAATTCAAAGCAATGTCTGCTGGAGGTCGAAGTTGACTATGGAGAAAAATGGTGAAGATTTGCAGCTGTGAGCCGACTTCAAAGGGAACAAACACCTGCTTCTGTTTCAGCTGCTGGTCAGTAAGAGGATCAGTGCATTAACACCAAATGGAAACCCCCAACCAGCAGGAGACGGGGTTGTTGGGGGGGGAGGCTCAAGGCTTTGATAAAGAGTGTCTATCAAAGAGGGCATAGCCTTTAAATTAGAGTTAAGTCATTCAAGGCTGGAGACAGTTCTGAGCGGAAATCTGGAACTCTTTCCCCCACCGAAAGCTGTTGAGGCTGGAGTTCGAAACTGAGATTGATAGATTTTGTTAGGCAAGAGTATTAAGGGTTACAGAACCAGGGCAGATGTATGGAGTTAAGATATGGATCAGCTATAATCTAATTAAATGGAGGAACAGGTTTGACACACTGAATGGCTTCATCCTGTTCCCAGGCCTTGTTTCAGGGGCAGGGAATCAGTGAATCTGGGAGAGATGTTGATGTGTGTTGGGGAAATGAGGTGATTGAATATAGTGGCGTGGATCACAAATGCAATTATACGGCTGTGAAATAAGATCACGAGTGAATGAAATACATCTATCTCGTAGCTGTTACACAGTACATTAACAGATATACATGAAGCAGGATAGAATAGTCAAGTACTTATTTCCAATTTAAATCTCTCCTTCCAAAGCTTTCTATATTCCCACTAAGTACTTATTTCCAATTTAAATCTCTCCTTCCAAAGCTTTCTATATTCCCACTTATTCCCATCAGGAATCCAGCAGCCTTGAACCTCAATCTAGCTGCAAACATCGTTGTGACAGCAGCTTGTTGGCACTCTCGCTGATTTATCCTTTGGCACTGTGAGGAGACACCTGGACACAGTGACGCTGTTGGCGGAGGTGGGGTGGGGGTGGGGGAGAGGGGTAAGGAGGGGGTGGAGGGAGTGGGAGGTGAAAATCAAACAGAATGGAGCGAGGAGACAGCCCCTACCACCCAGCACAACAGGTCAGGACAGCCCTAGTATGTCAGCTGGACAGCGGCAGTGTTCATTACAGTACACTGCACAGCACCATGCAGTTGGCCATCAGACTGATACTTGGCAGGAAGCAGAACTCCTACAGCACCGACGTGAGTGGTTAAACACTTGGACTCATTCAAAGAATTCAATGACCCCAAAAGTGATTAGAGATGAAGCTCAGCCAGCTCACCAATTAACCAAGCACTGCAAACTTTAAGCAGGAGTCCAAGCATGGCCGCACTGAGACTGGGCAGCAGAGGAGCCCAGCAGGACAGCCACGGGCAGATTTCCCATGATTCCACAGGCCCCAGCTGACCACTGCTCAGGGGAATGTGCCAGTGAGGGCACTTTCCAAAGTCTGCTCTGACTGGCTTTACATTCTCAACCCGGCCACTTTTAATCTCTGCACAGGTCCTCATGATTCACGTGGAAAAGTAAAATCATCAAAGCAAACAATTCATTGAAGGCCGATTGATTCTGGGATTGTTCCACTGATTTGGTTGAAAATCCAGTTGCTCCAGTGTTCTTTTTCTAATTATTTGATGACATGTGGGCATCGCTGGCAAGGCCAGCATTTGTTACCCAACCCTAATTGCCCTTGTGTGGCTTGCTAGGCTATTCCAGAGGGCAGAAAAAGTCAACCACTTTGCTGTGGGCCTGTAGTAACATGTAGGCCAGACCAAGTAAGGATGGCAGATTTCCTTCCCTAAAGGACATTAGTGAACCAGGTAGGTTTTTACAACAATCGATGATAGTCTCATGATCACCATGTCTGAGACTAGCTTCAATTTCCAGATTTTTTATTAATTGAAGTTAAATTCCACCAGCTGCTATTGTGGGATTTGAACCCATGTCCTCAGGGCATTAGCCTGGGCTCCTGGATTACTAGTCCAGTGACTAGTAATATTGAGTGAAGAAAGTTGAATTTTTTTTTACTTACTGTGTTTTACTTAATTCCTATTTCCCCAATCTCTAGTTATTCATGTTCAGTTGCTGCCTGATCTCAGGGTGTGCATCACTGCACATCGACAGAACTCACATCAAGTCCCAGAGAGAGCGGGGGAGGTTTATATCCTTCTTTTCCTTTCTCCTTCATGTGCTTATCTAACTTCCCCTTAAATGCATCAATGCTATTCACCTTGATTACTCCTTGTGGTAACACTGAGTAAAGAGGTTTCTCTTGAATTCCTTATTAGATTTATTAGTGACTATTTCATATTTCTGGAACCTAGCTTTGGATTTCCCACAAGTGCAAGTATTTTTTCTCCATTTACCCTATCGACTTCCTTCATAATATTAAAGACCTCCATTAGGATACCTCTCAGTCTTCTCTTTTCTAGAGGAAAGGGGCCCAGCCTGTTTGCACTGCTCCCAGCATCACTAGCTGCCCATAGTTTTGTGCTCTTACCCTGTTTGACCTGGGTCAGGACAAATTCCAGTTCTGCCAGGTGGTGGATGCTGACCAGGTTTCCCTCGGACCTCACACAGCTCTTCTGTGATTCCTGCCAGCTCCTCCTCTCGGTGTTCAGCCGGTAGCAGTTGCACTGAAATGGCAGCCAGCCCACATCACACTTGGTCTTCCGGTTAACCCAAATATCTAACGGGGAAGTAAAAAAAAAGTTAGCTTCTCAATCAAATGCCTCCTCAATATATCTTATCGTTGAACACTTGTACATAAAGCGCACTTGGTACTCTAAAATGAAAGGAAGAAATGCATTCGTGTGGTGTGAAATTTAAAATGAACAAGTTTTCCATTTGTCTAACACCTTTGTCCAAAAGTACTTTAAAGCCAATGAAGTACTTTTTGGAGAACAACCAATTTTCACAAAGAAAACTCCCATAAGCAGCAATGAGATCATAGATGATCTGTTTTAGTGATATTGTTTGAGGGATTAAATATTGACCACGACACAGCGGAGAACTTGTGTTCCTACATAAAGAATGGCCATCAAAGTAGCTGCAGCTGGCTCATGGCCCATGGTACGATATCTCCATCACTGCTTCTCCCCGGTGGATTTCCCTGAGATACCACAGTCAGTGCAACCCTACTATCGCTTACTCATCCCTTTCGCTATAAGGAGATGGCCATGTGATTTTGAGAGTTTCTAATTGTTTTTGCTGAGATATCTTTTGGGTTCAGTGACTCAGAGCTTTCATGGCTGACTCCAAGATCCTTGTGCCAGCAGTGGCCCAGATGTCCCTGAGTCAGAATATACATACGACCATATGAACAAGTAGCGGAAGTCGGCCACTCAGCTCCTCGAGCCTGATCCCCCATTCCATAAGATAACGGCTGATCTGACTGTAGTCTCGAATTCACATTCCTACCTACCCCCCGATAACCTTTCACCCCCGCCCCCCCTTGCTTATCAAGAACCTATCTATCTCTGCCTTAAAAATATTCAAAGACTCTGCTTCTACCACCTTTTGAGGAAGAGAGTTCCAAAGACTCACGGCCCTCTGAGAGAAAAAATTTCTCCTCATCTCCGTCTTAAATCGGTGACAACCTTATTTTTAAACAGTGTCTCCTTGTTCAAGCTTCTCCCACAAGGGGCAACCTCCCATCCACAGCCACCCTGTCAAGACCCCTCAGGGTTTTATGGGGAGGACTTTCCCCTTGTCGGGTGGTCCGGGAGCGGCTGCACAATGGACCGCCGTCCGCGATCGGGGCCCCCACTGCGATTTCCCGCCGACCGGCCAATTAACGGGCAGCCAGCGTGGACAAATTGTTGCTGAGTTTCCTACAGCATTGGTTACACATCAAAAAGTAATTTTTTATTGGCTGTAAAGCATGTTGAGATGTACCGAGGTTGTGGAAAGCACAATATATAAAAAGCAGAAAGACCTACATAGTGTTTTTCATGATCACTGCACGTCTCAAAGCACTTACCGCCAATGAAGTACTTTTTGAAGTGTAGTCCCTATTGTAATGTAGAAAACGCAGCAGCCAATTTGCATACAGCAAGCTTCCACCATCAGTAATGTGATAATGACCAGATAATCTGTTCAAGCGACGCTGACTGAAGAGTTAGCCAAGACCCCAGGAATAACCCACCGCTCTTCTGTGAAACAGTGTCATGGGATCTTTATATTCACCTGAGTGGGCAGATGAGGCCTCAGTTTAAAGCCTTATCTGAAAGATGGCTCCTCTGACAATGCAGCACTCCCTCAGCGCTGCACTGGAGTGTCAGCCTTGATTTATGTATTTGAGCCCTAGAGAGGGACATGAACCTGGAACCTCGTGACTCAGGGATGAAATTGCTACCATCTAAGCCACAGCTGACACTTGTATAAAACACTGTTCTTTCTTTTCTCACTGTGTCCCACAATCGGAATAGTTTTGTCCTGCGCCCAGGGCAGGGCTCCCAAGTCGAGTAGTCAGAGTTGGGAGATTTCCCGGCTTGCCACACCCGCCTCAGGAAAAGGTACCCCAAGTGGGATTTTACTTGCAGGAAGGATTTGGGCCCACATACTTCCAAACATGGATCAGAGGTGGCCACAGGGGCATCTTATTGCCGAAGCGGGTAGTTTAAAAGAACCGTCTCAGTTCTTGAACTAGCCCTCACTCCTCACACTCCCTCACCCACTCCTCATATCCATACATGCCAACTCATGCCCCCTGCCCATCCCAATGACACCTTATACCCTCCATACCAGCCCATCTATCCCACCCACCCCTAATAACCCCTCATATCCTTCATGCCAACCCAACCCCTACCCACCCCAAATGATAAAAAAATACTTGTTCAAAGTGCTCTGGTTTTTCCTTGTCCCCGTGATTAATTCCCCACACTCATCCTCGAAGGGTCCAATGTTTACTTTAGCTACTCTCTTCCTTTTTATATATTTGCAGAAGCTTTTGCTATCTTTTCTTATATTCCTTGCTAGTTTACTTTCATACTCTAATTTCTCTCTTTTTTTTAGTCATCCTGTGCTGGTTTTGAATATATTCTAATTATCTGGCCCACCACTAATCTTCATAGTATTGCACCCCTTTACTTTCAATTTGATACCGTTCTTAACTTCCTTGGTTAGCCACAGATGGTGCATCTTTCTCATAGATTCTTTCTCATTGGAATATACTTTTGTTGAGAATTATGAAATATCTCCTTAAATGTCTGCCACTGTATCTCTATCATCTTACCTTTTAACCTATTTTCCCATTTCACTGTAGCCAACCCTGTCTTCATACCCTTGTACCCTCTATTTAAGTTTAAGAATCTAGTTTCAGACACAAATTTCTGACCCTCAAGCTGAATGTGAAATTTTTACATGTTGTGATCACTCTTGCCTTGAGGATCCTTTACTATGAGATCATTAATTAGCCATTACACTTTACCAGGTCTTTTCCCTTGGTTCCAGGTGTGTTATTCTAAGAAACTGTCCTGAATATACCCTATGAAGTCATCTTGCAGGCTAATTTTGTCAATTTGATTTGTCCAATCAATGTGAAGATCAAAGTCACTGATGAATATTGTAGTACTTTTCTTACAAGCCTCCAATATTTATTGATTTATACTCCGTCCTACAGTGTAGCTACTGTCAGGGAGCCTAGGAAATACTAACACCAGTGGCTTCTTTCCTTTGCTATTTCTTAGTTCCATCCAAACTGGTTCTGCACCTTGAAACTCTGAACCAAAATCATTTCATACTACTGTGCAGGTATCCTGCCATTGAAAGCACATTGTAACAGTGTGCTTTTGTTTTAGTGCAAATTTGGAATGTTCCCCAAATAACGCTTCCTCCATTTCGTTTCAGCACAGATACTGAGTATAATCAGTCTTTTCTAAAAACAAACTGCTGCTCACCCCCTCCCTCCCTAAACCGCCCGCTCACCAACCTTCCTGCCGGCCTTCCCTCACTCTCACCACTTCCCTCCTCTACCCCCAACTCGCCACTTCCCTCCCCAATCCTCCCGCTCGCCACTTCCCTCCCCAGCCCTCCCACTGGCCGACTCTACCACTCGCCAACCCTCCCATGGGCCTTCTCTACTGCTCACCACTTCCTTCCCCGACCCTCCCACTCGCTGCTTCCCTCCCTGAACCTCCTGTTCACTGATTCCCTCGCCAACGCTCCTGCACACCACCTTTCCTGCTTGCTGCTTCCCTCTCTTGACCCTGCCGCTTGCTGCTTTCCACCACCTATCCTGCTCCCTCCCTCTCACCGCCTCACTCCCAAGTCCTTGCTCACAATGAGGGATCAGGAGAGGGAAACAGCGAGCGGGAGGGTTGGCGAGCATGAGAGTCGGGGAGGGGAGCGGCGGTGAGTAGGAGGGTCAGGGGACGATATGACAGCGAGTGGGAGGGTCAGGGAACCGTGAGCTGGATGTGGGAAGTAGCAAATAGGAGATACAGGAGATAAGTAGGAATAGTTAGTAAGTTATTACAAGTTCTTAAATGATTAGGAGTTAGTAAGACTGGAGTTTTCCAGCCCCCTCACACCAGCATGATCTTCCTGTCCCACCGATATGAATGGAGATTTCAATGGATCACCAGCCCCACCACAGGAGAGCCCACTGTGGTAGTGGTGGTGGTGGTGGTGCTGGTGGGAGGGGGGGATGGAAAATTCCAGCCTAAGAGATAGCAAGAAGCTTTTTGGGCCAGTTAGGTTCAGACAGCCAACAGGTTTCAAGGTAAAAATGGCAGGTCAGGAATGTAACCCACCCTTATTTTTGTTTAGCATGCAATTTTTAAAAACATATTAGGAGTGCTAAATGAAGGACATTTGTACTTAACTCGTCCTTTATTAACAGAGCCGCCCCACCTCCTTTTCCTTTCCTCCTGTCCTTCAGAAATGCCAAATACCCTTGAATATTCAATTCCCAGCCTTGGTCATCTTGCAACCACCCCTCTATAATGACTGTCATATCATACTCATTTACCTCTATTTGTGGTATCAATTCATTGATCTTGCTGTGAATAGATATTCAGATAAAGAGTCTTTAATATTGTCTTTTTACCATTTTTTCCTACTCTGATGTTATTTGCTGGTGTTTGTTGGCTCTGTCCCTTCCTGTCACACTCTGATCATCATTACCAGTATTTATGCCCTGCACTGTTGCCTTGTCCTTTATCTTCCAAATCCGCCCTCATGTGAACCCTCCTCCCTCACTATTTCACATGATCCAGATGCTTCAGAAGGCTGACAGCGCAACCCGCAAAGTTTTTCAAAGCGTACCCACACCCAACCTTGTCCCATAGGCGATTGAAAATCCATTCCATAGAATCATTGAATAGTTACAGCACAGAAAGAAGCCACTCGGTCTGTCATGTGCATGTCAGTATTTTGCAAGAGCAAATCCCATTCCAATTCCCAGCCACCACCATCCACCCCAGCTGCCTTTTCTCATAGAGCTGCAAATTTCCTCTTTTCAGTTAATTATCCAATTCCCTTTTGAAAGCCATGATTGACTGTGCCTCCACCACACTCTCAAGTAGAGTATTCCAGATCCTAATCATTCGCCGCATAAAAAGATTTTTTCTTATGTCACCTTTGGTTCTCTCACCATTCATCGTATATCTGTGTACTCTAGCTCTCTACCCCTCTGCCAATGGGAACGCTTTCTCCCAATCTGCTCTGTCCTGATCCCTCAATGTTGAATGATATGTATCCTAATTTGCTCATGTATTCCCCACCCCAGATGCAAGCTATTTCATAAATGGTGCCAGAGTTCCACGTAAAAAAGTGGAGTGGTTTTACAAATTCTGTTCCATAGCAATTATAAAATAAAACACAAGCTTACCATATCCCTTGGTACGCTTGCCCAACAAATATCTTCTCAATCGTTCTCTTGAAAGTTACAATTGACCCACAGTGTCAACAGCCTCTTGGGTTTCAGATTTCCTGTGTTTCTCCGAGTTTCAGGTTTCCACTACCGCTTGTGTGAAAGGTGCTTCCTAATTTCACTCCTGAATGGCCAAGCTCAAATTCTAAAACTGTACCCCCTTGTTCTAGAATAGGGACTATTCCTCTCCCTGGGGGTGCTGCCTCCAGCAACTGAGTCATGCAAGATCATTGTGAATTGATTCCTTTACCAGTGTTTGTCTTATTCATAGAATTCTGTCTCTGATAACGCAGCACTCCTGGTAATTTTAGAAAGGCAGTATTTTGAGTAATTTTGAAATGCATACCACAAGTGTGTACAAGGGACTATTTAAACACTCTATTTAGACAGGCTGGTGCTTTTTGAAGAAGTCCTTATGATGACAAACTTGAACTTTCAAGCTACAGCAGTAACTGCCACTATTTACGATAACTTGTTAAATTTAGCTCTCGATTGTCACAATGGGTGCCGACTGGAACAGACACAAGGTACAAAGAGATCAGAAAACCAGGATGTCTCTGGAAGATAGTAATCAGGTAAAAGGGAAGTGGGAATGTCTCGAGAGGCTTTGCAGGGTATAGTATCTAAAATGGGAGGGAATGATTCCGATCATTGGGTCAAACGGCCAAGGGAAAGGTGTATAAAGGAGGGAGGGTTTTTGACAGGAAGTGCAGAATTAGAAGACAATGGGCAGAGCACCTTAGCTTGAAAGAATGGACATTAAAGTAGCCTGGAGTCCAACAGCAACCTAGCTAATGAACTAATAAGATAAAGAAGGAAGAGAAGAGAGGAAAGAGAGGGAAACAAAGCTCTCTACTCATCCAGTAACTGAACGGATTATGTACGATATATTTGGAAATGTAAATTATTGCTCAAATAGTAACGTGTTGACCTCTGCTGTATGATAAAGATATATCAGAACCAATTGGTGTCAGGTCCAAATCCCTTGCAAAACCTTACTCTCAGCACGAAGCAGGATATGTTTCAGGGGAAATCATGGGATGTTCTGGTCTGATGGGCTTAGTATGACAGTGAGCAAAGCATTAATCACACTAGAGTGGCAAATGCCATTTCCTTCATTTTCCGACAAACCCTCTCCCAGTTCAATGCTCCTCCAGCAAGCTCGTCCAGGGTCGCTTCAGGACATCCTACTTACTGTTCTTAGGTCGCTGCCAAAGTACCATCTGGTTTCAGTCAAATCAAATGTACTCCCACAATCTACCACAAAGCTCCAGCACTACAGCACAGCCAGATTAGAGACACATACAATTCCTTAAGCTACCCACAAGCTTAGCTGCCATTCATTATATACCATCACATCAGGAGTTTCTTTTCCAGCTACACTAGTCGAAGAAGAGAATCTTACAAATACACCATATTGGTCCTCAGTGGGTCCTAGACAACATCTCAATGATTTAACACTGCTGGTTAAGATCTTTCTTTCCCTCTTCTCCCTTGTATTCAACAAGAGACAACGTCCCTCCCCCAATCCACCCCAGATTCGTGAATTTTCATTGGCTTCTTTCACAGGATCTTACTTTACTTAACCAAGATGCTGCTGGGCGTTGTGATCAAGAAACCACTTGGTTTCCGTGGAGCACAAGACCACGGACCAAGAACAGGAAAGTTGGTTTAGGCTAGATACTCTTTTGCAGCAGGCATGGATGTGATGGGCCAAATGGCCTCCTTCAGTGCTGTAAATCTTTATGATCCTGTGATAGTGAGGTGGACAGGTCCCAATACCCTCTCTCATCTGCACTCCTTTCTTAACCTATTTTGCATTTAGGCATTCTCTATTTTTATCTCCCATGATCTCTGGTGCCACCAAGATCCCCGGTCTCCTCTCCAACCCTGCGGCCTCTCCTGGACTCTCAATATGTTTCCCACCGGCACCCCCCCCTCCCCAGCCACGATCTTCTAATCCCCAGCCCCGGCCTCCATCCAGTCTGCGACTCCTCAGATACTGAATCAGTCCATGTCCAAATGCAGCAAGATCTGGACAATATCCAGGCTTGGGCTGACAAGTGGCAAGTCACATTCATACCACACAAGTGCCAGACAATGACCATCTCCAACAAGAGAGAATCTAACCATTGCCCCTTGATGTTCATTGGCATTACCATCACTGAATCCCCCACCATCAACACCCTGGAGGTTACCATTGACCAGAAACTGAACTGGACTAGCCATATAAGTACTGTGGCTACAAAAGCAGGTCAGAGACTAGGAATCCTGTGATGAGTAACTCACCTCTTGACTCCCCAAAGTCTGTCCACCATCTACAAGGCACAAGTCAGGAGTGTGATGGAATACTCCCCATTTGCCTGGATCAGTGCAGATCCCACAACACTCAAGAAGCTTGACACTGTGCAGGACAAAACAGCCCGCTTGATTGGCACCACATCCAAAAACATTCACTCCCTCCACCACTGACGGAGAGTAGCAGCAGTGTGTACCATCTACAAGATGCATTGCAGGAATTCACCAAGGCTCCTTAGACAGCACCTTCCAAACCCACAACCACTACCATCTAGAAGCACAAGGGCAGCAGATAGATGGGAACACCATCACCTGGAAATTCCCTTCCAAGTCGCTCACCATCCTGACTTGGAAATATATCACTGTTTCTTCACTGTCACTGGGTCAAAATCCTGGAACTCCCTTCCTAACAGCACTGTGGGTGTACCTACATCACATGGACTAAGCGACTCAAGAAGGCAGTTCACCACCAGCTTCTTAAAGGGAACTGGGGATGGGCAATAAATGCTGACCTAGACGGTGAAGCCCACATCCCGTGTATGAATTTAAAAAAATAATCTCAGGTTGTTGGAACTAAATGCAGAGGTTTTGTCCCTTATTGACACCAATATCTCAGTACTGCTGCTGTGACTCTGACAGGATCAGACAGGACAAAGCACAGGTTTGATCTCATCATTGGATCATACAATGGTTATAGCACAGTAGGAGTAGGAGGCCATTCACACCAGTTCTCTGGAAGAGCAACTCAGCTAGTCTCTCTCCCAGCCTTTTCCCCATAGCGCTGCAAATTTTCTCTCATCAGGAGCTTATCCAATTCCCTTTTGAAAACCATGATTGAATTTATTTCCACCACACACTCAGGCAGTGCATTCCAGATCCTAACCACAGGCTGGTGTAAAAAATGTTTTTCCTCGTGTCGCTTTTGGCTCCTTTGCCATTCACCTTGTATCCGTAAATTTCAGTTCCTGACCCTTCTGCCGATGGGAACAGTTTCTCCCTATCTACTCTGCCCAGACTCCTCATGATTTTGAACACGTATATTAAATATCATCCCAACCTCCTCTTCTCTAAAGAGAACAGCCCTAGCTTCTCCAATCTATCCATGTAACTGAAATCCCTCATCCAGAAACCAATCACATGTACCTATTTTGCACCCTCTCTAAAACCTTCACTTCCTTCCTAAACTGTCGGGCCCAGAATTGGATAAGGCTCCAGTTGAGGCCGAAACAGTGGTTTATAAAGGTTTATCATAACTTCCTTGCTTTTGTACTCTATGCCTCTATTTATAAAGTCAGGGTCCCATACGCCTTTTGAACCACTTTCTCAACCTGCACTGGCACCTTCAATGATTTGTGCAAATATACCCCCAGATCTCTCTGTTCCTGGACTCCCTTCAGAATTGTATCCTTTATTTTATATTCTCTCTCCTCATTCACAGTTCCAAAATGTATCCCTTCATATTTCTGTGCCTTAAATGTCATCTGCCAATGTGTCCACCCATTCCACCAGCCTGTCTATGTCCTCTTGAAACCAATCACTATCTTCCTCACACTTCACAACATTTCCAAATTTTGTGTTATCTGTAAATTATGAAACTGTGCTCTGTACACCCAAATCTAGGCCATCAATGTATATCAAGAAAAAGCAGAAGTCCTAATGTCAATCACTGGAGAGTCCCACTCCATACCTACCCTCAGTTCACTAGCCTGTTTCCCTATCATTCGGCCAATTTCATATCTATGCTGCCACTGGCTTCAGCTTTGCTGGTAACCCTGCTATGTGGCCCTTTATCAAACACCTTTTGGAAGTCCATTGTTACATCACATCTACCACATTCCATCATCAGTCCTGTCTGTTAATCCAAAAACTCAAGCAAGTCAGTCAAACAAGAAACGCTTTTAGCAAATCCATGCTGGTTTTCCTTGATTAATCCGCATTTGCCCAAGTGACTGTTATCTTTATCCTGGGTTACTATTTCTAAAAGCTTTCTCACCAGAGGTTAAACTGGCTGGCCTGTCATTGCTGGGTATATTATTAGATCCTTTCTTTGAAGCCTGTATCTCAGGAAGATTGGAAGATTATAGCCACTATCTCCACATATTCCTCCTTTACTTCCATCAGTATCCATTGATGCATCCCACCCATTCATGATGATTTATCAACTCTAAGTACAGCCAGCCTTTCCATGGCCTCTTCTTTATCATATCCCATACAATGTCTCAACTACCTCCTCTTTAACTCGGACTTTGGCAGCATTTTCTTCCATGGTAAAGACAGATGTAAAATATTCATTTAGTACCTCAGGTGCCCTCTGCCTCCATGTGTAGATCAGATCCCTTTTCTTGTTGCTAATCAACCCTACATCACGTCTTACTATCCGATTGTTATTTATATGCCTATAGAAGATTTTTGCATTCCCTTTTTATGAGCTGCCTGTCTCTTCTCATACTCAGATCTGCTGAAACTTCCATCACTGCACTGCCAGGGTGCAACAGGTTAATTTACGGAGCTCATACGCCTGTTCATTTTCCTACCTGTGGTCACAGGATCCTTAGGCTTTGGCTTCTTCTTGCAGACATATGGCCGGGCAATGCCACAGTCTTTGTTCTGCCATCTTCCAGAAGATTCTGTTCGGATAACTCCACAATTTTCCTCCAATGAGTTTGCTGGCTGGTCTATGGCAGAGAAGACAGGAAGTTGTCAGGAAGTTTTACTAAGCCTGGGCCTAGACCAGGCCACCTACTGGTTTGTGCTTTGGTCATATGGGGTAGTCTCACACTGACCAGTGAACTCCTGAAATTAAGTGACCCAAACTCAGCACCAATCTGTGGCTTAATGGCAATCCTTAACTACAAGAGCAGTAGTGGCACAGTAGCTTTAGTAACACCCATCTAAAGAGTAAATCAGGAATAAAATCAGGTGAAGTTTGCACTGCTATCCAGTGATTCCCATTGTAAAGTGAGCATTGCATCAAGTGATCAGCTTCAGATCAGGACTTCAACTAAAATAAATGAAAGTTGGCATCAGGTATGATCAACTTGTGTGACCACGATTATAAGAGAGATAGAGCATAGTAGACAGAAAGCGAAGAAGAGAGAATGAGAGAGTGAAAGAATGAGAAAGCGAAAGAGTGAGAAAGCAAGAGAGACAACAAGCTGACACAGAGAGAGAATTATTTTGGGAGGAGCTGTTTAGACACACATTTGATCTGTTTGGTATGACATTTCTGTGGCCAAGCAACAAGGAATGTCTGAAAACAGATGCAGCGACAATGGCAAAAACCACGCATAGTCCCACGCTTCTGTCTAACGATCTAAAACATTCTATGTTGTTGTCTGGGGCTCACCTGAAGAGTGGGGACTTGAGCAAAGTACTGGCGGACATAGACATCCTTGGAGCTGTACCCATTATAAAATGCACAAGAATTCAAAGGGTAGTTAACAAAAAGGGTGGGACCTTTTCAAGGTAAACGGGGCTATCTTGTATCTGACAGCGAAGGAGTTGACAAACTTCTTAGCCAATATTTTGTTACAGGGGTAGGTGAAAGTGGAGCTGCTGGAGTATTCGAGGAGAATGTAGAATAGCTTCTCTTGGAATTAGATATTCAAAACAAACATGTATGTCAAAAGCTTACTGATTAGAAAGGAGAAACTATCAACCCAGATGCAACGCTTCCGGAAGACTGAAGCAAAAGCAATATTTCAAAGGTCTTTGGATATGGGACTGGAGGGGGGATTGACTCATGTTTAAGGAAGGGGAAATGAGATAAAGCGATCAGCCTGCACTTGAAGACCAGTTTGTCTTATTCCAATCATGGATAAGCTTCCAGAACCCATAATGCGAGATAGATTTGGTGAGAGGCACGATGTGATCAGAAAGAATCAGCATGGATTTGCAAAGCTCAGGGCATTCATGAATGATTCATTTTAGGAAATTATAGTATATCACTGAGGGAATGCATAATATGCTGTACGTATGGATTTTCAGAAGGTGTTGCACAAGAGACTTATTACAAGCATGAATACAACTGGCATGAACAGGAATGTAGCTGCATGGATATGGAATGTGTGCTTCTAGGATTCGCAGTTTGAGAGTGGTAGTGTTCCACAGGAACCTTCCTTTCTGTTTTCCCATTTATATAAAGGATTTGGACAGAGGTACAAAAGAATGAGATTGAAATTTGCTGATAATTAGGACACATGGTAAAGGGAGGAAGAAAGTTGGAGACTACAGGAGGACAACAGACAGGTTAGTGGTTTGGGTGGGTAGGCAGCAGATGCAGTTCAATGGCAAAAATGTATGAAATAGTACATCTTGGAAAAAGAACAGTGACAAACATAAATACAGAGTACAAGAACTAACAGTGTGTGTCATTAGCATATTTCTTTAAGTTGTGGGTGTGCGTGTGGAGGAGAGAGATCAAGAGTTACTTAATATTTATAAAACTGATTACCACTCTCCCAGTTGAGGTACTTCAGTGGTGATCCATCAGACCACTGCCAGCCACCATCAATGTCCAGATCATTCAGGCCAATCCACAGAGTAGCACTATAACCAGTCAGGAGACCTAGAAAGGGAGATAACCCACATCACAATGTAAAACCGAGTGAAACCAAGTGAGCCCTCTTTTTAAACTGCTGTACTCTATGTAGTAACACTATTCCCACTACCTTTGTAGTGGCTTGAGACAAGCAAGTGAGTGGCTTGCTGGGCCACCTCATATTGAATATAAAGTCAAGTACAGTGATTCGGGTCTGGAGACACGTGTGGGCCAAACCAAGTATGGACAGCAGGTTTCCTTGCCTAAAGGACATTAGCGAACCAGTTGGGTTGGGTTTGACAATTCAACAGCTTTCTGGTCTCTTGCACTGATGTCAGCTTTCAGGTTTTTTTAAAACAGCATTCAAATTTTCAAACTGCTGTGGTGGGATTATTAGTCCAGTAACATAACCACAACAATACCATGTTCCTGAGTATTGTCTAGTTCTAGTGCTCTTCAGATGGTGCTTTGAAACAAGTGGCCAGTTTTGAAGCATCATCGGAAAAGGCCTATAACTAGGCCAGGCCCAGGAGAACAGGGGTTCACCTTCCCTTTCCTGTTGACAAGTGAATGGCCTCCAGTGACCAAGCGCAGTTGGTAGGTGGTGCCTCAGGGTGAGGGGTGCAGAGTTTGAGTTCTGCCTTGCTGCTAATGAAAACTCATTGAAAACATTGATGAATGTTCCCACATCACAAGTGAGAAATTGGGATCCCCTTTAAAACAAAGACATTTCAGAAATTCACAATAAGCCCGCTCAAAAATCAGACAGGTGGTAACTCAGCACTCAAAGAGAGTCAGGAGCTAGTGTATTCAGATCAGTGACATGCCTACCCAGTGTTAAAACAATGCCCGCTTCACCCCACCCCACTCTCCCAACCACCATTGCTTCAAATTAAAATGCACAAAACTGAAGCAGGCACCAAGGGATCAGACTACAGGCAGTCGGAGCCTGAACTCTAGTACATCTCTACGTCTCCTATCAGACATGGCCCTCGGCTAACTGCCAGAGGAAGTGACTCACAGAATGGGAACCTTCCAACTTGGGTTGAGTCAAAATATTAGCAGGAGCTATCCCTAGGCTCCGGCCTAGCCCCTCCTCGAGTGTCCTGACTGAGACAGGTCACATGACCAGCAGAGGCTTGCTGAGGAAAAGAAAATACTAGAAAAAAGTACAAACATATTGGAGCAAAAACTGTCAAAGTTATCTAAATCTCACCAGCAGCGGCCTTCCACAAATTTGTATAGCTCATTAGAAGCAGGTGTTGGCATTACCAAAGTCAAGGGGATTGGTTGTGCTCTGTACAGGACAGGGTCATCATCCATTCAGCCATGAAGCTGCCAACCTTCCTTTCTGAACAGAATACTCGGAAAGTTCCAGAATGTACGCTGACTGCTGGAAGTTTTGTTTTTAAAGTAGTTAATCCTTCCCTCCAGAATGTGCCTCCTGATGCAGAAGTGGTTTGTTATTAAAAGCTTTCAATGGATTGTCGTCGGCAGCAAGCAGTCAAAGGTGAACCTGTCCCCTCTCTGTTCCTCCGTCTGCATCTCAATCCACCCAGTGAGCACTTTGGGTGTCTCATGCTTCCGCATCTTAATAAGTGGATGAATTTGTGTCATTCAGACACTCAAGACAGTAGTTAAGAGGTAGGAGCCTCCAGTATTTATTGACTGCATCCCTGACAATCTAGTTTAGGATTGGGGATGGGACCCACAATCTAACATCTCAGCGAGGGCTTTTTGAAAGAGGAGGGAAAATAAGTGCCAGAGTTTAATATTTTCGAGAGCAAAACCTGTGGACCTGACTCCTCAGGAAGTCAGCTGATAGTTCATCAGTGATAGTGACACTGGTGTGACAGTGAAGAGCTGGGATAACAAACCGAATGGATAACTACAAAGCTGTAAAACTGGTAAAGGGGTTGAGATGCAGGATGAATAAGCCCAGGATTGTTTTGCATGCTAGTTTGGCTCTGTGGGTAGCACTCATGCCTCTCAGTCAGAAGGTTGGAGGGGGGGTTCCATTCTCAGTCCACTTGAGCATGTGATCTAGGTCAATGTTTCAATGCAAGGCTGAGGGAGAGCTGCATTTTTCAAAGGGGCTAATTTTCAGATGAGACGTTAAACAGCAACCTTATCTGCCTGATCAGGTGGATGTACGAGATTCAACGACACTATCCAAGTTCCCCTGATGTCCCGACAATGTTCAACCCTCAAGCAAAACAGATTAAAAGGCGTTGGTCATCTCATGCTGTTTGTGGAACCTTGCTGTGTGAAAATGGGCTGCCACGTTTCCCTACATCACAACAGCGACTACACGAGTCATCTTGTGCCTGTGAAGTGCTATTATACTGGAAAGCTGCTGTTTAAAAGTTACTTCTTTCCGCTATACCACAAATCATCTGCTCCCTGTAACTTCCCACTGGGCCCGGGCACTGCAGAAAGCTAATGAAACACACAATAAAACACCTGCACTCGTATAGCGCCTTTCACAATCTCAGGGCTTCCTGAAGATTTTATGGCCAACGAGGTATTTTTGAAGTGTCGTCGCTGTTGTAAGGTAGGAAATGAGGCAGCCAATTGGTACACAGCAAGATCCCAGAGAGAGGAATGTGATAATGACCAGATCATCTGTTTTTGCGATGTTTACCGACGGCCAAAGGCTAATTCCTGGTCACTTGATTAGGAGAAGTTCTTCTATTGGGCGGTTCTGCAGTATCTTTTATACCACCTGAGTGGGCCTTGGCTTACAGCCTCATCCGAAAAACGGCACCTTTGAAAGTGCAGCACTCACTCAGTACTGAACTGGCGCATCAGTGTAGATTATATGCCACAGTCTCTGGAGTGGGGATTGAACCCAGGACTTTTTGATTCGGGTGAGTACACTACCAACTGAGCCATGGCTGGCCTGTGTTCCTGCCATACCATTAATGTAGGTTTGCTCGTGAAGTTCAGTGATGCTCAGGAGGTCAGAGCTCTGCTGCTGACAGCTAATGCGGGCCTCACTCCAGGAGAGAGTGGACTGAAAGTTGAACTGGTAGCAGCTATTGGTCAACGGGTCCTTGTCCCAGAATGTTTCACAGTCATCACCTGAAGACAGAGAAGGTGTATCAGTAAAAGTGTAGAGAACCAAAAGTCTCGTCTAATTCAGCTAACAGGCATGCCAATTAAGGCCACAGGATTTCATAATAGATCAGAGGCAAACTGATCAGACAATACATATTTTGCCAGTGAGAACAATGATATGAGAGGAAACACAGCTGTAAGCAGAGCTATCAAAATCTCCGAACCTCTTACTCAACAGGTGCACAGGTTGATAGATACCAACTTAAAAAAAATATATTCTCCGGATGTGAGGATCAATGGCAAAGAATTTATTGTCCTTCCCTTGTTACCAATGAGAAGTGGTAGTGAGCAGTCCATGTGGTGTAGGTACACCCACAGTGCAGTTAGGGAGGGAATTCCAGGATTTTGACCCTGCGACAGTAAAGGAACAAGATTTTCTTTGCTTCGTTCTTTCTTGCTCCATTTCCCTCTCCTTCCTTCCCCACGACATCCCTCTCTCCTTCCATCCTCTTTCATTTCTTCTCCCCATTATCCCCTTCCATTCCTCCAACCTCTCTCCTTCCAACCTCCTCACAGCTCTCTCATCTTCTTCACCCTCTTCTCCTTCCTGTGGATATGCATATTCTATATAAGGACTTCCAGAAGGCATTTGAAAAGGGTTCACATAAGAAACTGTTAACAATATTGAGTGTGCCTGGAGTTGTAGGATCTCAGATAGGTTCATGGATCTGTACTCCAGTCGGCAGGATGTGACTAGTGGTATCCCAGGGATTTATACTGGGGCCTCAGTTTCTTGTGATATTTAGAAAATATTTGGATGAAAGAATAGATAGCTGTATATCTGAGTTTGGTAGGAACACAGTGAGTCGTGCAGATGGACAGACAAAGTTGCACAGGGACATTGATAGATTAAGTGAGTGAGAACAAAACTAACAGACTAAGTTCAAAATGGGGAAATATGAGGTAATTTGTGTTGGATCCCAGAATTGATCCGAGTATTTTCCACACGGTGAGATCGGAACTGTGGATGAACAGTGAGGTTTAGGGGTCCAGGCACAGAAATCACTAAAAACTAGTAGACTGGTACAAAAAATGAAAATGCTAATGGGATATTGGCCTTTACCTGAAATGGGCTTGAAGAACAAAGGCGTGGAAGTTATGTTACAGTTACATAAAGCTCAGTCTGGACCCCATTTGGAGAACTGCATCCAGTTCTGGGCATCGCACCTCAGGAAAGATATACTGGCCTTGGAGGGATGCAGCACAGGTTCACCAGGATGATACCTGGACTGAAGGGGTTAAATTATGAAGCCAGGTTGCAAAGACATGATTTGTGTTCCCTTAAATATAGACGATTAAGGGGTAATCTAATCGTAGTTTGTAAGATGATTGAAGGGTTTGATAGGGCGATAGAAAGAAATTTTTTCCTCTAGCAACAGAATCCAGAACAAGGAGGCATAACCTTCGAATTAGAGCCAGGCTGAGCAGGGGTGATGTCAGGAAACACATCTTCACTCAAAGTGGGTGGAAACCTGGAAAACTCTCTCCCCCTGCTGAGGCTGGGAGCGTCAATTGAAAATTTCAAAACTGAAATTGGATGTTTTGTCAGACAGTGTTATTAAGGGATGTGGAACTAAGTTGAGTAAATGAAGTTAAGACACAGATCAGCTATGATCCAACTGAATGGCAGAACGGGCTTGAAGGGCTGTCTGAATTACTCCTGCTCCGAGGAAGCATTGTAACCTATCATGTTGGGAGGTCTGAGTCCCAAACCTATTCCTTTTTACGCTGAACACTGGAATATGAGGGCTTGAATGTAATTTGTTAACCACATTCACATGATTGCCAAAAATAATATTTTTATCCTTAAATGCTGAACACGGCCTTTACTAACTCTATAACGGGTGAAGGTGCGCACAAAGCCTTTTTTCTCCTTTTCCAAACTTGCCTCGATCTCTCCCGCAGACAGTGACTCACCCCCGGGTGCTCACCCAGTGGTGCCAGCTGCTACCTCACACAATTGACCATTCTTCATGGGCAAGGCTGAACTGCCAATGTTGGCAAGCTGGTCAAGACAAGGAGACCTCAGAGCCAAGTCTAATGCTGTCCTCATGTGACATTCAAGCAGCCGCTCTGGCTGAATGCCCTGAATCCAGAGACACTGCTGGCCTCTCAACTCTGCGAGATGCAGGGGGTCAAAAATCTTCCTTCCCGAGTTGGGCGAAATGTGACTCTCCCAAACTTCAGCGTCACACCATAAAGTCATTACCTGGCACATGTCCCAGGCACAACGCACCTCTCGTATTTTAATCACATTCTGAGGTTCCCTTGCCTGAGATTTCTCAAACAAATGGGCTAAGATGTGGACTTGTATCTCATATAATTTATATCAGAAGCAAATTATAAATCATAATATATTTCAGCAGAATGATAAACCTGTATAGCTCCAGGCAGCCTGATTAATACTTTCAGGGGTCAAAATTTCATATTGCAAGAGAAGATCTGAAGATGCTTTAACAAGAAAACACTCTCCTCTTCTGCAATGGAATAAGAAACATTGATTCTGAACAGAGCACACAGTGAGGGGAGGGTATAGAGATGTGGATGATGTAGGAAAGCACAGAGAAAATGAATCCAGGAAAAGGGAGACAGAGAGCCCAGGGGGCGTTTGCAAGGGTGGGCCAGAGACTGAGAGGGAGCGGGCCAGAGTATGGGAGGGCCAGAGTATGAGATGAAGTAGCCAGAGAGTGAGAAAGGAGGTGGAGCCAGAGGGCAAAGTGGGGGCCAGATTGTGAGAGAGGGCAGGCCAAAGCAAGTGACAAGGCAGGTCAGAGGGTAAGAGGGTTCGGGGGACAGAGAAGGTGAGAGGGTGGGGCCTGAGAGGGAGTGGAGGCAGGCCAGATTGCGAGAGGGGGCGGGACCAGAATGCAAGAGGGGCAGGGCCAGAGAGTGAGGGGGAAGGGCCAGAATGAGAGCAAGGTGGGGGCCAGAGCATGGGAGAGGGCAGAGCAGAGGGTAAGACAGGACTGGGCCTGAGCAATGGAGGAGGTGGGGCCAGGCAGAAAGAGGGGGAAGAGTCAGAGAGCGAGATGAGGCAGGACAGAGATTATAAGAGGGGGCGGCCAGTGAGCGAGTGGAGGCAGCTAGAGATTGAGAGGGGGTGGACCAGAGTCTGAGAAAGGGCGGGCCAGAGTCCGAGAAGGGGCGGGCCAGAGAGAGGAGGTGGGCCAGAGCATGAAAGGGGGGCCAGGCCAGACAGCGAGAGGGAGCGGCCATGGAGTGAGAGGGGGGCAGGGCAAGAGTACAAGAAGGGCAGGCCAAAGAATGGGAGCGGTGTTACAGACCGAGGTGTGACGAGTGCACAGTTAATTCTAGCTCCTCTTCTCCACAGGTCATAACAATAGTTTAAACAATTAATAGTTTAATTCACCCGTAAAATTTGCCAATTGTTTACCTATGATACTGTCATTCCCAGCATAAAAAAGACTCTAACCAGGTTTCTTCCAGTAAATGCAAAAAAAACTGATTATAAAATAAACTACATCTTAAAAACAAGTTAATAAACTGGTTAACATACAAGTTGTAATTTAGAAGTGTAACAATTTTCCCCTTTTTGAAAAAATAGATATTCGAACCCCGATATACTCTCACACAGTCACAAAACAGGACAAAACAAACACAGGCCCCTGCAGAGGCTCGAGTATGGGAAAGGGTCAAAATTCGAAGAGATCTTGATGCTGTTGATCTAACAGAATTTTGGTCACAATAGATCTGGAAGTTCTTTCAAACGGATTTTTAGTGAAACTACCCTTGATGACTCCTACTTATCACAACTTTGCGAACTCTCAAGAAAAAAGATGAGTTATCCTGATGAGATGATTCTGAGGCATGTTTAACACAAAGATTCAGCAGAGAGAGGGAAAGAGAAAGTCTTTTCTTGCAGCCTGCTTCTAAGGCATACACACTCACTCTCTCTCTGACTGAGAGCTTTAAAGACTAAGATGTTCAAAGAATACCTCTCTTAGGCCAAGTGTTTTTAACCAATCAGCAAGGGTCTTTAGCCCGGCAACCACAGTTCTTTGTTAACTTAGATACACAAAGTATCTCTTCCCTCTCCAGGTGTTCCCACAGGACATCTCAGTTGACCTGTGGTTTCTTGAAGAATGGCATAGTCACAGCCCAAATTAATATTGTAAACTTTTAAAAATAACTCAGGAGAAAGAATGTCCAAAATTGAAACTCCTTCAATTTTTCCAAAAACGGGTTCCTCGCAGTGGGGGCAGGGCCAGAATGAGAGGGGGGTGGGGCCAGAGAGCAAGGTGGGGTCCAAAGTGGGAGAGAGAGTGGGCCAGAGTGTGAAAGAGGGCAGGCCAGAGCAGGTGGGAGGGTGGGGCCAGAGAGCAAGAGGTGGCGCACACACGCGAGGGCGGGTCACAATGTGAGTGGGTCAGGCCAGAGCGGGACGGGGTGCGGCCAGAATGAGAGACGGGTGGGAGCAGAATGTCGAGGGGCGGGGCCAGAGCACAAAGGCAAGGGCAGGCCAGAGTGAGAGAGAAAGCACATGCATGCGGGGGTGGGCCAGAATGTGAGGGCACGCGAATGCACGCGGGCAGGCCAGATCGCAAGAGATCAAGCGTAAGAGCAGTCCAGGACGCAAGAGACGGTGTGAGGGTGGGCCAGAGTATGAGGCAGGCACGACAGGCAGTGGACTAGTGAGAGAGTTGGCGCGTGAGAGTGGATGAACAAGACACAGTGAGGATGATCAAGTGTGTGACAGAAAGATTCCTGTATCCACAGAATCACAGAATTCTTACAGAGCACAAGGAGGCCATTTGGTCCATCATGTCAGCACTGGCTCTCCAAATGAACAATTCCTTTCGTGTCATTCTCCTGCCTTTTCGCTATAACCCGGCACATTATTCCTTTTCATGGAATGATTCAATTCCCTCTCAAATGCCTCAGTTGAACCAACCTCCATCACACTCTCAGCTAGTGCATCCCAGACTTTAATCACTCACTGCGTGAAATTTTTTTTCCCATATCGCTTTTGCTACTTTTGCCTATTACTTTAAATCTGTGCCCTCTCATTCACAACCCTTTCACAAGTGGAAACAATTTCACCCTATCTGCTCTGAGCAGACTCTTCATGATTTTGAACACCTCCATCAAATCTCCTCTCAGTCTTTTCCAAGGAAAACAGCCCCAGCTCCTCCAATTTATCTTCATAACTGAAGCTCCTCATCCCTGGAAGTATTCTTCCGAATCATTTCTGCACTCTCCCTAATGCTTTCGGATTCTTCCTAAGTTGCAGTGCCCAGAGCTAGATGCAAGGCCAAACTAATGCCTTGTACAAGCTCAACATAGCCTCCTTCCTGTTCTACTCTATGCCCCTATTAGTAACGCCCAGGATACTGTCTGCTTTATTAACCGCGCTCTCAACCTGTCCTGCCATCTCCAATGATTTCTGCACATATACACCCAGGTCCCTCTGCTCCTGCACCCCCTTTAGAATTGTCCCCTTTATTTCATGTTGTCTCTCCATGCTCTTCCTACCAAAATGAATCACTTTATATTTCCTCATGTTGAACTCCATCTGCCACCTGTCCACCCATTCCATCAACTTATCTATATCTCTTTGAAGTTCTACACTATCCTCCTCACAATTCACAATACTTCCAAGTTTTGTATCAACCACACACTTTGAAAGTGTGTCCTGTACACCAAGGTCTAGATCATTAATATATATCAGGAAAAGTAAGAGTCCTAACACTGACCGCGGAGGGAGCTCTGCTACAAACCTTCCTCCAGCCCGAAAAACATCCATTAACAATTACTCTCTGTTCCCTGCCACTCAGTCAATTTTGTATCCATGTTGCTTCTGTTCCTTTTATTCCATGAGCTATAACTTTGCTCACAAGTCTGTTGTGCAGCACTGTAGCGAATGCCTTTTGGAAGTCCATGTACCCCACATCAATATCATTGCCCTCATCAGCCCTCTTTGTCATCTCTTCAAAAAAAACTCCACCCAAGTTAGTTAGAAATGATTTTCCCTTAAGAAATCCATGCTGGCTTTCCTTAATTAAACCACTTTTGTCCAAGTGACTATTTATTTTGTCCCTGTTTATTGTTTCTAGAAAGTTTCCCCACTACTGAAGCTAAACTGACTGCCCTGTAGTTGCTGGGCTTATCCTTACACCCTTTTCTGAGCAAGGGTGTAACATTTGCAATTCTCCAGTCCTCTGGCACCAGCCCTGAGTCTAAGGAAGACTGAAAAATTATGGCCAGTGTCTCTGGACTTTTCACTTGCACTTCCCTCAATATCTTTGGATTCACCTCATTCAGTCCCAGTACCTTACCAACTTTAAGTACAGACATTCTATCCAATACCCCCACCTTATCATTTTAAACCCTTCAAGCAACTGAATAACCTTCTCTTTCACCATGGCATGGGTAGTATCTTCTTCCCTGGTAAAGACAGATGCAAAGTATTTATTTAATACCTCAGCTATGCCCCCTCTGCCTCCATGTGTAAATTCCCTATTTGGTCCCGAATCAGCACTCCTCCTTTTACCACCATTTTATTATTTATATGCTTTTAGAAGATGAAGGGATTCCCATTTATGTTAGCTGCCAGTCTTTCTTCAACCTCCCTCTTTGCTTATTTGCTTTTTCACCTCCCCCCAGACCTTCTATATTCAGCCTGGTTCTCAATTGTATTTTCTGCCTGACATCCGTCATAAGCACACTTTGTCTTCTTTACCTTAATTTCCATCCCTTTTGCCATCCAGGGAATTCTGGATTTGTATGCCTTGCCTTTCCCTTGCCTGAAATCTCTCTTCTTTGAAGGTAGCTCATTATTCAGCTAATGTTTTCGCTGCAAACCTTTGACTCCAATTAATTCAGCCCAGATCTGTTTTTACCCCATTGAAGTTGGCTTTTCCCAGTTAATTATTCTTATTCTGGATTGTTCCTTGTCCTTTTCCATGCCCGACCATACAATGATCACTGTCCCCTAAATGTTCTCCTACTGATATTTGATCCATTTGGCCAACTTCATTCCCAAGAATGAGGTCTAGAAGTGCCTCCCCTCTCATTGGACTGGAAACATACTGCTGTAGAAAATTTTCCTGAACACACTCTGGAAACTCTTGCCCCTCTCTGCCCTCTACACTGCTGCTAACCCAATCTATATTCATATAATTAAAGTTCCCTATTATTACTATATAAATCTGTAATTTCCTTGCAAATTTGTTCTGTTACATCCTTCCCACCAGTTGGTGGCCTATAGGCTACACCGAGTGATGTAATTGCATTTTTTTTTGTTCCTTAGCTCTAGCCAAATAGATTCTGTCCTTGACCTTGACCCCTCAGGGACATCCTCTTTCTCCAGCATTGCAATGCTCTCCTTAATCAATATTGCTACCCCTCCCCCTTTCCTATCTTTCCTGAACACCTTGAATCCAGGAATATTTAACACCCAGTCCTGCCCTTCTTTGAGCCAGGTCTCTGTTGTAGCCACAATATCATATTTCCATATGTCTACCTGCGACTGTAACTCACCAGTTTTATTTACCACACTCCGTGCATTCACATACATGCACATTATTCCTGATTAGACTTTACCACTTTCTTCCTTACTCTGGCCCCACCTATTAGCTTACTAATCCCTACTCTAATGCTACCTATCTTTTCCAGTATTCTGCGCACCTTGGTGTTCCCTCTGATAGTTCCTCTTGGTTCCCACACCCTTGTCAAGTTAGTTTAAACCCTTCCCAATAGCACTAGCAAATTGCCCCGCTAGAAACTCAGTCCTGGCTCTGTTTAGGTGCCACCCATCTGGCTGTACACATCCCATCTCCCCCCAGAGCTGGTATCCAAATCTTGTATTTGCCATTAAAGAAAACTGAAAAGTTAAACTTTTAACATGTTTCATTTTTGTTCATCTTAAAACCTGCATCTGTTGACACATGAGAAACTGCACTTTTTGAAAAAAAATCCCTAACTAGCAGTTTGGGAACTTGCACTCAGACTCTGTCCTGGGATTGATAAGAGTCTGAAAGACAGTCTGCCCTCTGTCATTCTATCTAATTTTTCAAAAAAACAAAAAGTAGACCTTCTGAAAAAAAATGTGGACTAACGCCCCAGAAAACTTGATCTGAATTGTAGGTCATATTTACATTAAACCAGGGACTGCCCACCCCCCTGCCTTCTTAAAACACTGAAGCTCACTTACTTCTGACGGGACAGAATCCCCACCTTTCGTCCAACCCATAATCCACGGTTGTTGCACACCAGAGATGGCCATCCTCTCGACCAATGCTGGTGCAGTCATGGTACCATTGGCTGTCGTACATAAACGGGATGGTGCATGGCTTCCCGTGAGAGTTCCCCTGGATGGTGTATATTTCTAGAGGAAAGAAAATGTATTGTTAAGAGAAGGAAGGGGACTGTGTACAGCGACACCCGCAAGTCTCGGCTAGAATGGAGCTGATTGGGCACTATCCCTGCCAATAGCTCCTGTTAATAATTTGTATATAATTTGTATTATTTAACCATCCACCCCCACTTGTGAAATAATCCTACTGCTGTTTCAGTCATGAGTTTGGAGGTTCTAAGTTAAAACTATAATGTTCTATCCCCCCCTCCAACTGTCTGGCTGACAGTGATGTCAATGCTCAGCTTGTTAAAAAGAGCGACCTCAAATCTGAAACAGTAGTTAGTGCAAAGTGGTGGAAACATAGAGCAATGTATGTTAGATAGTCTAGCTTTTTAAAAAAAATATTAATGCTCTATTTTAATCCAGTAAATTTACTTTGAAAAATGCGGGTTAATTAAGGTAACATGGCAGGGACTTGTGAAAGTAAAATCACAACTGAAAAACTGAGACTTGAGGAAATGCTAAACATTTATAAATCACTGGTTAGGCCTCAATTCACAGTGGGGTGGCGTTCCCTACACCAGGGCCAGAAGATCCTGGTTCAAGTCCCACGCCAGGACTGGATGGCCAAGGAAGGTAACTCAGCCAAACAGGTTAAGTATAAACTTGTAAACCCTTCCAACACACGCCAATGTCAGGCAGTAAGGGCGGGAGAGGTTCCTGGTCAGCCATGTGATGGAAAGACATTGGAGCCTCAACCATCACTATCCATAGCTCCAGGCTACAACTTGCATGTAAACATGTATGTTGCCACAGCAACTCAGATTACTTGGGTGCCAGATGGCTGGATGGCTGGTGTGGATCAGATTGGTGCCAACAACATGGGGTTTGATCCCCATTACAGCCAAGGTGGATTTGGGACCTAGCTCCTTGCCCTACCTGTGGTGGAAATTGTGGTGCTGTGGGTCAGACCTGCCTTCAGGCAGAGAAATCAAGAAAAAGAAAAAGGTCTCAATGAGAGTACAGCGTGGGTGTCACGCTTTAGAAAGGATGTCAAAGCCCTAGAGAAGGGGAAAGGAGATTTACCCGAGTGATAACAGGGATGAAAGATTTCTGTTAAATGGAGAGATCAGAGAAGCTAGGGTTGTTCTCTTTACAGTAGAGACAGTTATTAAATTTGATAGAAGTGTTCCAAATTATGAAGGGTTTTGATAGCGTAAATGGGGCAAAACTGTTTCCAGTGGTCAGAGGATTAGTAAATGTAGGACATAGATTTAAGGTAATTAGCAAAATGAGAATTTCTTCAACATTATGTGATTATGATCTGCAATGCACTGCCTGAAAGCGGTGGAAACAGAGTCAAGGGATTTGGACAAATAATTGAAAAGGAAAGAGTTACAGGGCTATAGGGAAAGAGCAAGGGAGTGAGGCAAATTAGGTACATCTTTCAAGAGGCAGCATAGGCACAATGGGCTAAATGGCGGCCTTCTTTCCTACGTTATTTATTCTATGAGAGATGCACTACATTGATAATAGAAATGCAATGGATGCTGTATATATGGGTTTTCAAAAGATGTTTGATAAGGAAGCTTATTGATAAAAATTAAAGCATGTGGAATTAAATCAAGTTTGGCAGCATGGATTGGAAATTGGTTAATGGTTAGAAAACGAGTTAGATACGGAATAATATATTCCACTTGAGAGATGTAAACAATGGTGTTCCCTAGGGGTCAGTGTTGAGACCATTGCTCTGAACCTGCATACAAGATACACAATGTCATAATCTTGATTTCAGGGACTTTTTTAATCCTAATGTACACTGGGATAATAATAATTATCCCAGCAATCATTGTACTGATTCAGATTTGCTATGGAAACTTGGTGGGAATGTGAGTGGTGAGGAGGATGTTAAGAGGCTTCAATGCGATTTGCACAAGTTGAGGGAGTGGGCAAATACATGGCAGATGCAGTATAACATGGATAAGTGTGAAGTTATCCACTTTGGTAAGAAAAATCAGAGTATTATTTAAATGGTGATAGATTGGGAAATGTTGATGTACAAAAGTTCCTGGGTGTCCTTGTACACCATTACTGAAAGCAAGCATCCAGGTGCAGCAAGCAGTTAAGAAGGCAAATGGTATGTTGGCCTTCATTGCGAGAGGACTTGAGTACAGGAGCAAGGATGAATTATTGCAATTGTACAGGGCCTTGGCCATACATGGAGTATTTTGTGCAATTTTGGTCTCTTTACCTAAGAAAGGATATACTTACCATAGAGGGAGTGCAGCCAGACTGATTCCTGAGATGGCAGGGATGTCGTATGAGGAGAGATTGGGCCAACTAGGCCTATATTCACTGGAGTTTAGAAGAATGAGAGGGGATCTCATTGAAAAAATGAAAAATTCTGACAGGGCCGGACAGACCGGGCGTAGGGATGATGTTTCCTCTGACTGGGGGGTCTCGGACAAGAGGCCACAGTCTCAGGATACAGGGTAGGCCATTTAGGATTGAGGTGAGGAGAAACTTTTTCACTCAGAGGGTGGTAAACCTGTGGAATTCTCTACTACAGAAGGTTGTGAAGGCCAAGCTACTGAATATATTTAAGAAGGAAATAGATAGATTCCTGGACTCTAAAGACGTCAAGGGGTATGGGGAGAGAGCGGGAATATGGCATTGAGATAGAGGTTCAGCTATGACCATATACAATGGCGGAGCAGGGTCAAAGGGCCAAATGACATACTCCTGTTCCTATTTTCTGCGTTTCGATGTTTCTAGAACAAGGAGCATTCGAGACTAAAAAAATGCTTAATTGGGTGGGGGGGGGGGTGCAATTGGGGCGAGAATGGATCTATCACGTTTATCTATCAAAAAGGTTGGCAGGCAAAACTCTAATGGAACAATGGGCAGCCTTTAAAGAGGAGATGGTTTGGCTACAGTCAAGGTAGGAAAGGTAGGACAAACAAATCCAGAGCTCCTTGGGTGGGAAAAGAGATAGAGAGAAAGGTGAAGCAGAGAAGGAGTGCATATGACAGATGTCAGGATGACAAGACCAAGTGAGACCAGACTGAATATTGAAAGTTTGGAGGGGAAGTGTAAAAGCAAATGAAAGAAGCAATGAGAGAGTATGAGAAGAGACTGGCAGCTAACATAAAATGAAATCCAAAAATCTTCCATGGCATATAAATAGTAAAAGGGTGGTAATAAGAGGTAAAAAGAGAAGGTAAAAGGAAAAGGGGTTAATTGAGGATCAAAAAGGAGAGCTGTACATGGAGGCAAAGGGCATGACTGAGGCACTAAATGAGTACTTTGCATCTGTCATTACAAAGCAAGAGAATGCTGAAAGAGGAGGCAATTGAGATACTGGATGTGCTAAAGATTAAGAGGATGTATTAGATAGGCTGGCTGTACTTAAAGCTGATAAGTCACCATGGTCAGATGGGATGCATCTGAGGATATGGAGGGAAGTTAGAGTGGAAATTGTGGAGTTACTGGCTATAATTTTCCAATCCTCCTAACAGGGGCGGTGCCAGAGGACTGGAGAATTTTGACTACTGTACCCTCGTTCATAAAGGGTGCAAAGATACGCCCAACAACTATAGGCCAGTCAGTTGAACATCAGTGGTGAGAAAGCTTTTAGGTATGATAATACAGGATAAATGTGAATTAATCAAAGAAAGCCAGAATGAATCTGTTAAAGACAATTTGCAATTAACTAATGTGGTTGAGGTTTTTGATGAGGAAAATGTAGTTGATGTGGTGTATATGGACTTCCAAAAGGTGTTTGATAAAGTGGCCACATATTAGGCTTGTAAATTAAGTTGAAACCCATGGAATAAAAGGATAAAAGGGACAACAGCAGCATAGATACAAAGTTAGCTGAATGACAGGAAGCAGAGTAGTGGTGAACAGACTAGAGGAAGGCATACAGTGGTGTTCCATAGGGGTCAGTATTAGGGCCACTTCTTTTCTTGATATATATAAAAAAATCTGGGGCCAGATTTTTGCTAATGATGCAAGAAGCTTGAGTCAGGAAATTTCCTGACTCAGCAGATCCATTCCCATATAAATGGACCCTGAAAACACTATTTTCACTCACGCTGGGCAGGATCGGGTTGGGTCCACCGACCCCAGAGAAGGTAGGATGAGGCCATGGAGGCAGGCAAGTGCTGAGATGGGGCTTGTTAGAAGGCCCACCTCAGTTCTTTAGGACTTTGTCCTAGTTGTTAGGCTGTTTAAGGCTGTTTGGTTCTCTAACACTCACCCCTCACATCCCATTTGTCCCCACACAGATTCTATGCCTCTTCCATGCCACCACACTCCTCCATGCCCACACACCCAGTATGCACAATATAGAAAACTAATGAGCCAGAAATAACAGTTGCAATTCTTGAATCCTGATGAAAAACGCAGCTATTCGGTCACCTGCTTTGAAAAAATGTTTCTCTGCTGAGCTAATCCATTAGTTTGTCTTGAATCTCAGCCAAGCATGCATAATGAGGCCCTCTGCGAACTGTATCAATGGAAACAGCTGGCCAGACATCTATTTATCCAGAAGGCCCCCTTATGAGTGCTTGGCTGAGCTCCAACACTCACTACTGGATTAGCACAAGAGCATCTGTTTAGTCAGGTTGAAGTGGAGTATTGGCTTTGATTGATTTATGTCTTTATGAGGTTATATTCAGTAATTCCTTCTTTAATCTGTTTTTTCATTGTCTGTATGTTTATCTGGACAAGATTAAAAAGTATCAAGTTAGGTAAATCGTCTGTTATTGATACTGCAATAACTCTGAATGACTCTTTTATAGAGTTAATAGAGCAGCAGTTTTTTTTTCTAAGTACATTTCTGAATGGGTGTTTCTTTCATCAGCATTTCAAGAATTGCCACTGTTATGAAATCACTTGTAGGTTGTGGACACAGTGAATATTGGGTGAATGGCTACGGGAAGGATGTAGGCTTTAGAAGGGTCAGGGGAGTATGGAGGGGGCATTAAGGGCATAGAAGGGGCATAGAGGGGACATGGGGTCATGGAGGGGGGCATGGAGGCGTGGAAGGCACGTGGAGGGAGGGGTGACATGGGCAAGAGCTTTTAAACTTACCTTTTAAAAGCTTTGCCAATCCAGACTATTGTTCATGACCCCTCTGCAGGACCATGAACCACAAGAGAAGCTGGCCTGACTCCATGGCCATTGCAGCATTATGAGATGCCTCCCCTCACAATGGAATTAGCCAGGTTACGAGTGCCGCATGCGGGCTTACTACCTGCACACTTATCCAACAGCAGCGAAAACTTGGGGTGGGGATCCTGGAATTGTGTCCTGCCCACCATTTTTGAAGGGCTCTGGAATTGGGCCCACTACAGGTGCCCGACACACATCTGTGCTCCCAACAAAATCAAGTTGGCCCCTTGGCTTGAGCGTGTAAAGCTCAATTTCCAAATTTGCAGGAGACAAACCTTAGATGAATTGTGAACTGTGAGGAGGATAGTGATAAATGTAAAGGGGAAATAGACAAGCTGGTGGAATGGGCAGATCCTGGCAGATGAAATTTAATGCAGGGAGGTATGAAGTGATACATTTTGGTGAGACGAATGAGAAAAGGCAATATAAAATCAAGTTCATAATTCTAAAGTGAGTGCGAGAGCAGAGGGCCCTAGGCATACGTTTACACAAACTTTTTTTAATTCATTCACAGGATGTGGCCATCGCTGGCTAGGCTGACATTTATTGCCTAACCCTTGAGAAGGTGGTGGTGAGCTATCTTCTTGAATCGCTGCAGCCCATGTGGTGTAGGTACACCCACAGTGCTGTTAGGGAGGGAGTTCCAGGATTTTGACCCAATGACAGGAAAGGAACAGTGGCGATATAGTTCCAAGTCAGGATGGTGAATGGCTTGGAGGGGTACTTGCAGGTGGTGGTGCTCCCATGTGTCTGCTGCCCTTGTCCTCCTAGGCGGTAGAGGTTGTGGGTTTGGAAGGTGCTGCCAAAGGAGCCTGGGTGAATTGCTGCAGCGAATCTTGTAGATGGTACACACTGCTGCCATTGTGCACCAATAGAGGAGGGAGTGAACGTTGAAGGTGCTGGGTGGGGTCCCAATCAAGCGGGTTGCTTTGTCCTGGATGGTGTGAAGCTTTTTGAATGTTGTTGGACCTGCACTCATCTAGGTAAATGGAGTGTATTCCATCACACTTCTGACTTGTGCCTTGTAGATGGTGGACAGGCTTTGGGGAGTCAGGAGGTGAGTTACTCACTGCAGAGTTCCCAGCCTCTGACCTGCTCTTGTAGCCACAGTATTTATATGGCTAGTCCAGTTCAGTTTCTGGTTAATGCCAGGATGTTGCTATTGGAGGATTTTGCGATAGTAACGCTGTTGAATGTCAAGTGGAAATAATTGGATTCTCTTTTGTTGCAGAAGGTCATTGCCTGACACTTGTGCATTATGAATGTTATGGGTGATGGTGGCATAGTGGTAATGTTACTGGACTAGTAATCCAGAGGCCCAGGCTAATGCTATAGCATGTAAGTTCAAATCCCAGCACAGCAGCTAACATTCAAATTAAAAGCAATGGTGACCATGAAACTACTGAATTGTTGTAAAAAGAGAGGATTGAGGTGGTCAAAATGATAAGTTTTCCTGATTTACTTTGTCAGTAACTTACAGGGTATCAATTTAAAAACACATAAACAAGGGAAAATATTAAGGATTTTCTTTTACACCGAGAGTCATTAGGCAATGTAAACAGAATCTATAAAAGTTTTAAAAGTGAAATAGATAAACATTTGAAAAGTTTTTAGGATCTTTCAGAAAGGTGGCCCAAATGCAACTGCTTATATGGCCCACTTTTTGTGCTGTAAAATCCTACCATTCTTTGAAGCATTAACCAGTCATAAGAGAAGGAGCAGGATAATCGGTTGGAACGAAGGTTCCACAGTGATTGAATCACTGAAAAGTAGAGGAAGTTTCCCCGCAAAGAAATCATTCACATTCACAAACACTACAGGCGCCCGACACACATCTGTGCTCCTACGTTCTGCTATTGGTGCCCAAGAATCCTTCAAACAGGTTGCCAAGTTGAATAAGGGCGAAAGATTTTTTGGGCAGTTCTCCTTTTGAGATAAATGTCACAAAAAAAAACTGGAAAAATCATCCTGAGACCAAGATTGCAAACAGGCCCACAATTAAAAATGTCATTTATTGATGGGGCTGCAATTCTAAATATGACAAATAGACTTTTTTTTAAATGTTCAGACCCCACATTGAAAATAAAGTTAAAAATCAAGAAACAAGAAGGTTGTAATTGAATGAAAGAGTTGGGTTCCACCCAACCACAGTTGACTGGATCGGAACCTCAGGAATGGTTATTGACATTAATTCAGTCAGGAGTTAATACATCAAAGAGATCCCAACATCAATGGAAAAGCAGAATACAGCGGATGCTGGGATCAGAAATAAAAACGGAAAATATCTTTCATCGACCTGAAACGTTGGCCTGGATTTTCACTGAGTCGGGTTGACTTGGGAGCCCTTTAAAAATGGTGGGTGGGTGGGCAGGTCTTGACTCTGGGATTCCTGACACCCTTCCTGGGCTGCGCAGTTTTCGGGATTGCCTTTAAAGGATGCGGTCTGCTTCCTGTCAGAAGACCAAAACCCGGCACTCCTGACTTTGCTGGCTCCACTCCGGGGATAGGCATGCCCTACTCCTCCAAAGTTTTCGTAGATTCAAGCTAGATTTTTAAAGAGTCATACATCACCACCTCTTGGAGTAGTCGTGAACCCTAGTGTGAATGAGCGGGTCTTTTAAAAGTCAAGTTTATAAGGTCCCCCTCATGGCCCCCCTGTCAAGCTCTGCCCTTCCACCCACCCCCATGATCCCTCATGCTCCATATGCCAGGCCCTGGCACTTCCATGCCCATTGTACACTTTCTAAAACCAAATGAACACCACATCGTAAAGTGGAACGTCTAAAAAAAGAACTCTGAAGAAATGTAATCTATTGATCACTTTGCCCTATGGGAAAAAAATGCCTGGACGGCAAGCTAATAAAAGTGTCAATCATCCAGGCCCTTTGAAGTTTCAAAAACCACAAATCACAAATGTTTGGCTGAGACCCCAGATATCTATTAAAATAATAGAACATCTGCTCCCCAAAAGAAAGATTGTTTGATTGACAGTTCAGGCTCTCTGAGCTCTGCAATCAATTTCACAGTGTTTGTTGACATAAGTCAATTGGTTTCAAGTGTTTGTGATTTGAGGTTTTTGAAACTTCAAAGAACCTGGATGATTGACATTTTTATTACCTTGCTGTCCAGATCTTTTTTTCTATTAGAGAAAGTGATCAATGATTACACTTTCTCAGTTTTTTTTTGACATTCCACATTACAATGTGGTGCTCATTGGTTGTAGGAACTGTACAGGGGGGGGATCAATGGGCATGGCAGTGCCAGAGCCTGGCACGGGGGCATGAGGGGCAATTGGGGGTGGGTGGAAGGGCAGAGCCTGACATAGGGGGCAGGAGGTGGCATGGATGGTGCATGGAGAATGTTTGGAGGGTGAAGGGGGTGTGAGGACCGAGGGATGGAAGGCCTGTGTTTTTTTTCCCACTGGGATAGCCCACCTCCGTCCGCGGCAGCCCCTGTGGCTGCTTCCGCACTTCTTCCCAGGTCAGCTGGCCCGATGCCAGCTTGCTCCCGGCCCCTGGCCATGAAGATACCATCTTGGCGGGCACTTTCTCCAGAGGTGGGAAGGCCAAGCCAGGAATTTTCCCAACTCCCCCTACCTGGTGGTGGAAAATCCCAGGCTGTTAAACACTTTCTCTCTCCACAGATGCTACCTGACTTGCTGAATATTTACAGCATGTTCTGTTTATATTTCAGATCCCAGCATCAGTTGGGTTTCTGCCCTTTGGTTGATATGGGGGTATGTTGCAGAGTGGAGACAATTGAGATAACATAATTTGGCACCATCTCATATAATGAGTGGGTCTGGCAGGGAAGGAACGGTTAGCTGTGATAGTCCCTGTGTGGAAAGCTGCAAGAGAAACGAAGAATAAAAGAAAATCTGTATTTTCCTCCTTAATTTCTGAAAGTAAATTAGGTAAAAACTGAAATAGAATTTTCTTCCATAATGTGTTGACCCTTGTATGACATGCCTATTGAAGCCAAGAGTGTTAACCATTAGGACCAGCTTTGACATCTCAAAGACTTGCGGTTAACCAAAGTCGCTGGCCAATTCCCACCCCGTTAAATACATTTTCTCAACAGGGTGCTCGAATGTCTTTCTGTGGGGGGGTGGCAGGGGAGGCAGGCTAAAGGCCCAAAGAGTCCAGCAGCTCCTGCACCGCAAAGGAGCTGGATTAACCTCTTCTCATTGGCTTGGTGGTCTTCAGCTCCCCCATTCTATGTATTGGTTCAGTTTGCTTTCATTGGTCAGTGAATCCACTAGGCCATTCCACACCCCTGACCCCTGCCACCCCCCAAACCCCCACAATACTACCAGGTCCTGGGCTCACTCCTATTCCACAGCAGCAGCAGCTTAGTGAGTGTGTGGAGACTGGGGTTGAACTCTTAGATGAAGCATCCATCTTTTGGATGAAAGGCCCTGTCTGCTCTCTCAGGTGGATGTAAAATATCTCATAGGCAGGATCATCTGGTCGTTGTGTAGGGGTGGGCCCCGCACGCCAACACGTAAAACGTCGCGTGGTGACATCGGACATGTGTCCTGACATCACCGCGCTTCATCCTAATCTCCAGTTCGGAGGGCCCGCTGAACTGTCAAAGGCTTATTAAGGCCATTTATCTACTAATTGAACCGATCGTCTGGGCTTAAGGTTGTCGGGCAGGTGAAGAGCCCAGGTGGCCTTCGCATTTCTCATGAAACCTCATCCACGGGCAGGATGAGGTTTCATGAAGGCTTTATAAATTAAAAGAGTGCAGGCCCCGACTTTCCCTCCCCCGCCCTGCCCACACAGGGAGCGCTGAGCCTTAATTGGCCCGCCCATGTAAAAAGGCAGCGTGCAGCCGATCGCAGGCGGCGACTGGCTTCACGCCCGCCCACACCTGCTCCCACCCAGCCCGCACGATGGGGAGAACATCCTCCCCCATGGCACTATTTCAAGAAGAGCAGGGGAGGTCCCCACCATGTCCCTGTCAATAATAATCCCTCAATCAAAACTGCAAAAACAGATCATCGGGTTATTATTGCATTACTGCTCGTGGGATCTTGCTGTGCGCAAATGGCTGCTGCATTTCCTACACTGCAACAGG
This sequence comes from Carcharodon carcharias, assembly GCF_017639515.1. Taxonomy (NCBI): domain Eukaryota; kingdom Metazoa; phylum Chordata; class Chondrichthyes; order Lamniformes; family Lamnidae; genus Carcharodon; species Carcharodon carcharias. Next base: position 43,382,141 of record NC_054489.1, on the reverse strand, counting down.
GGCTATACTTCAAAAGTATTTCATTGGCTGTAGAGCACTTTAGGACATCCCGTGGTTGGGAAAGGCACTATATCAATGTAAGTCTTTCTTTTCTTTCTTTCAATGCTGTCTAATGGAAGCGAAGGTGTTTGTAACACAGTGAAAAGTCAGTCCAGAGCTGCTCAAATCTACCTCAAGGAGTTTCTGGATTGAACTTGGCTGCACCTTCCTGGTAAAGTGTTTGACAAATCTCGAATTGTGTCCTGTGACCACACACAGTGTTGTCTAGCTCCTCCCACAAAATGCAACAAGCAAAAAGCAACACAAAGCCCTGTGATTAAGGACACTAGAATAAGGCAAATTCTGTTTTTCATCTACATGCATTTAATGTAGCACCTTTAACGCTACCCAAGAGCATTTTCAAACACAACACAATAGTAAGCACAGCAGAGAATGGATTAATAATCTGCAGAACGTTAATTCACATCCCACCAGGGCAGTTTGAGAATTTGAATTCACCATAAAAATAAAATCATTACAAGTGACCATGAAATTGCTGGATTGTCACAGAGAACCCAACTGGCTCACTAACGTCCTCTAGGAGAGGAAGCCTGCTGAGCTTATCTGCTCGGACCTATATGTGACTCCAGTCAAAAACCAACGTGATTGACTAAGTCACTTCAGAGGACAGTTCAGAGTGAGCCCGTCAGAGGCATCAGACCTGCTATAAATGCAGTGGTTTCAGGAGGTTACACCTACTCAGGGCAACTAGCAATGGGCAACAAATGCTGATCTTACCATGATGTCCACATCTTGGGAATGAATGAAGACACAAATATCAGGATCATAATTGGGCGTTTTGGAAATTTCACTCTACCACTTACAAATGGCTTTCTAGTTTTCTAGCATTTGGTTTGCAGCAGTTTTCTGTCTGAATTTCATTTATAGTACACGGACTTCAGGGAATTATATTGTATTGTGGAATCCTTTTGTAACACTCTCCGCTTTTCCGTGAGAATTGCAAACCAGCTGCTTTATGAGTTTTCAGGGTAATCCTGATTGACATTTGGGCAAATTGATTGTCGTGTTTTCCTACATTACAGCAGTGACTACATTTCAAAAGTGCTTCATTGACTCAAGCACTTTGGGACATCCTGAGGCCATTAAAGGTGCTATAGAAATGCAGGTCTTCTTTCAGTAGCACTGCTTGAGTGGGCTACAGGGGTGAATGCGCTGCTGAGGCTTGGGTGAGTGAGGGTTACACCATGGACTTCATCGAGACCTAAAGGGTTTCAATAATATTCCATCTTACCATGATAAGGTCGAGCACACAGGTCCTCATCAGTGTTGTAAATTCTCCACACGTCAGTTTGGTCCACGTTGGGCCCTGGGGTACTGGTTTTAGACTGCTGGTTCAGTAAGCTGCTGAGCTGTCTGCCCAGACTGTTACAATGCCATCGCATCTGGGCAGACTCCTGGTCACACTCCGTCATACCCAGCGTAGGCACAGTGTCGTTCCTCCTCTGGATGCTCAGGCACTGCTTGAATCCAAGGTTAAAGAGTCGCAGTCTGGACACCCATTTCCACTGCTGCTGGTCAAAGCTTTCGTTGCAGGACAGAGCCAGTCTTACACTAGTGCCCCTGCTCTCCAGGCAACTCTTTGCTTTCTCACTGTATATTAGAAATACACTGGCATCTGCAAATCAGAAAGATATAATTAAAACCAAGGACAAGAGCTCATGTGAGGAATCAATGTTCAACAGCATCAAACTAGATCACAGTGATACAAGATTGTGGGCAAGATATATCAACTGTATCTTACACCCAGATCTCAGCATCATATATAAACTGCACTGTAATCTGCATACATACCCCAGGTTGTATACTACACCATCACATGTGCATTGCTATGCATACGTGCTGCATTGTTGTACTGAACATATACAGCATAGCTCAGAGAAGATTATATACTGCACATTCCACTCCCACACAACACAGGACAATATATACACCTCACACAAGAGTGGGATACAGTGATAATCAGCAAGGGGATGGGTGCAGTGGTCAGATACAGATTGATAGTGTACAGGTAATCTGAGCCATCCTGTGTTTCTCCTCAGTAGGGGATGGCTAAGGAGATATATAAATGAAACACATTACTCACATGGCTGGGTGCTAATTCCTGACTGTAAACACCCTAACAATATGATGAGGATCTGCCCTAGCAAAAGGCTGTGCAGATCTTTAGGGGCAATTTTAACTTAACCCCCACCCCTAGTGGGCAGCTGAAAAGATCACATTGGCTGTCCTTTTCACACCACCAACCCCGCCCCATCACCATGCAAATTTACTCTACTGACTTCGTTAGAGAGGTTAGATTGTAGCTGGGCTGAATGGAGTCCAAGAAAAGTCTGTTCAGTCCTTCAAGTTCACTCCACCCAGAGCACATATCTGATCATTCTACCAGGAACTCCCTTTCACTCATTAAAATTAGTGTTCCTTGAGATAGAGGATCTACAGTGTCAATCCCTGCCATTAATATAAAGAGCTATGGAATTCGCATTTATATAGCACCTTTCATAACCCCATAACATTCCAAAGTACTTTCCATCCAATTAAGTCTTTTTGAGGTGCAGCATCTGTTGTACTGAAGAAAATGCAGTTGTCCCAATTTGTGCACAGCAAGATTTCATAAACAGCAATGAGCTAAAGAGCAGATAATCTGTTTTAATCATGTTGGTTGAGGGGTAAATATTGACTAGCTCACGGGGGAGAACTCCCCTCCTCTTCTTCGAAGCAGTATCATGGGATCTTTTGCATCCACCTCAGGGGTCAAATGGGGTTTTAGTGAAATAGCCCACCCAATAGATGGCACTTCTAACAGTGCAGCATTCCCTCAAAACCACAATAAATTGTCAGGAGAGTTTATGCACTTGAGAATCTGGACAGGGTCTTGAACTCATAATCTTCAGATTTAGAGTTAAGAGTCCTACCCACCGATCACCATGGCGGGATTTAAGCTCAGCACCAACTCAATCCTGTCAGTATTTCACTGAATGGGTGAGGCCAAAATAACTCCTCTTCCCCAATCAGTCACACTCGATATACTGCAACATTATCATAGCATTCCCGAGTTAGTATCCATCACAGCAGCTTCTATTCTGCCTATTTATTTGGACAGGAGACAGTCCCGTTCTCTCTGTTTACACAGCTTATACTTGAGAAGCCTACTCTGCCCAAAGGCTCTGTCTATATTCTCAGGATATTCCTAATATATCCATTGCCTTAGACTGGGCCATTTTACTTACCTTCTCTAAAAGAAACCCTTATTAGCTTTTGGCGCATTTTGTGTTATCCAAGTTGAGGGAACATTTCAATTTTGGACACTTCGTCTCAGCCTCAAGCACGTACAATGTGGGAGATGGGTGCAGAATCTACCCTGTTCCATCCACGTGACTCAGCATCAAACCTCAGGGCGGGGGGTGGGTGGGGTGGGGGGGGTGGGGGGAGGGTGCCTCCAGGACACTGATGCATGCAATCCAGCTGATAAAAGATCACAGGGGTATTAAACAAAAAACCTTTATCAAAAAAAATTGGAGATGGATAAAAATGCTGCGTGGGGCAGCTGGTGTGGGAAGTCATTTGATTGAAATCTGTAGGAATACACCCAAGCAAAGTGTGCAATCCTACCCACAGCAGACTACCCTTCCACCTGTCCAATTCCATTCAGAGCCAGGAAAGTGGCTCTGCAAGAGAACCTGGCAAATAGTGGGGGATTAGGGGCAGTTTTTGGGCTGTGCCCCAGCACTTGCCTTCCATGAACTGGACTGAGGCCACCCCAAACCATATTCCGTGCGGGAGACCCTTTCAGGCAAAAGCGACTCTTTTGGAGAATTCTCTTTCACTCTGCTGAGGCTTGAGCACAAAAATCTCGGCCGACACTCCAGTGCAGAGCTGAAGGAGTGCTACAGCGTTGGAAGAATCCATGTGGGATGAGGTATCAAACCAAGGCGCTGCTTGCCCCCTCGGGCAGCCGTAAAAGACCCCTTGACACTATTTCCAGGAAAAACAGGGCAGTTGTTGCCGGCATCCTGTCCAATATTTATCCTTTGGCCAGCAGCACTAAAAAAGATATTATCTATCTTTCATTGCTGATGGAGAGGATAGTCTCTGTGCTACACCCCCACGGTTAGGAAATGTGAGCTTTCATTAGCTAAACATTATTGCAAATGCAGCAAACAGGAACAAACAATAAGATTTCTGAAGCCGTGCTTGACTTTGATCCAGTTAGCTATATTTCACTTTGCGTCTATGTTTTTTTATGTTTCAGTTTGCAACTGTATAGAGACCTCCTGCCAAGGGGGTGGGCTCCTGCCTCTGGCTTTATGTTGCTAGAAAGCGTGGGCTCCTGAAAACACAGCTCTTTGTTAGAAAGAACACTACCACCCAGGGTTGCCAATTCCAGTTGGAAATATCCCTGGAGGTTACTTAGGGGTACATGAGAGATGTTTGTGAGGGCTTGATCCCCTGCCAAACTGCACACCCACGGTTAAAGGGGTATGGGTAGGGGAGACTGGTGTCTCACAACCCTCCAACTCTCACTTATAACTCCAAGTAGCTGAGGTACACAGCAGCAGCCATACCCTGGGATCTCAACTGGACAATCATGCTAAACTAAGCAAGGGGCCCATCAGCTTCATCTGGTGTGGTGTGGGGGCATCACTCCCACTAATGTGCACAGCAGGTGAGGCAGAAGATCCTGACTAGTTAGAAGACAATGGCTCAGAAGATGAAGACAAGCAGAGCGTGTGACACATCTGGGGCATAGTCATGACACTGAGGAAGGCAAGTAGCCCAGTCACCTGTGAAGAATCTGGGATTTCACACAGGATAAGCCCCATCGTTAGTGATGGAAAGTCATCAACATGCCATATCAGCAGATCTCCTGGTAGGAGTAGCTACAAGCAGGAGAGCACAGGAGGACTTCCCATGACCTCCTATCTCCAACTGCCCTGCCACTTGCTGCTTGCTACAGTTTTGCTACTCTTGTTACAGTTATATAGGGTTTTGGTGAGACCACATCTGGAATAGTGTGCGCAGTTTTGGGTCCCCGCATTTAAGAAAGGATATACTTGCATTGGAGGCGGTACAGTGAAGATTCACTAATTTGGTTCCTGGGATGAGGGGGTTGTCCTATGATGAGAGGCTGAGTAAATTGGGCTCATATCCTCTGGAATTTAGAAGAATGAGAAGTGATCTCCTTAAAATATATAAAATTCTGAAGGGGCTTGACTGGGTGGGCACTGAGAGCTTGTTTCCGCTGGTCAGGGAATCTAAAACACAGGGACACAGTCTCAGGATAAGGGACCAATCATTTAGGATTGGGATACGGAATAATTACTTCACTCAAAGGATTGTGACTCTTTCGAATTCTCTACCCCAGAGGGTTGTGGATGCTCCATCATTGAATAGAGTTAAGGCTGCTCCAATACTTTCTCCCCCGGTTGCTCACTGCAGGGTGATTCCCCTTTAATTCCTGGAGAATCCAGGGGAAACCTGGAGGGTTGGCAAGCCCATCGTCTACCTCGTTGCAAAACCACATTTGTTGTAAAACTTGTAAATAAGGACATAGGGAATGACGAGAAGTCAATGACTGTGATCTCACTAAGGTTCCCAACGCCTCATGGGCTGTCCTGGATTCTCCAGCAATTAAAGATTGAATTTACTTGGATGTTAGAAGACAGAGTAAAAAAATTTAAAAATTGCTGTTGATACCAAAATTCATTTCATGGACACTGCAACAAGGGGGAAGGTAAAAGAGGAGTTTTAAAAAAAATACACACGCACGAGATAGGGAGATTGGCTTAAAAACAGAAAATGCTGGAACTGTTCAGCAGGTCAGGCAGCATCTGCAAGAAACAGAGTTAACATTTCAGGACAAGATGACTTTTCAGCGGAACAGATCTGATGAAAAGCCAGCATTTTTAAATTTTTATTTCCAGCATTTGCGACATTTCATTCTTGATGGGAAAATGGCTCTTTGACCAAGAAACCATCCAATGAAGAGTTTATTTGCTTCCTGGTTGGGTGCTGGAAGGGGGAAGTGTTGCAAGGATGGACATATCGGGCAACCAATGGGAATGAGGCACTCAGAGCTCATGTGATGAACCCAGCAAGAATCCATCAAACCAATGCTTGCAGCTCCAGATGTCATCGATAAAGGAGAAAACTTGAAAGCCCCAGCCAGAATTAAACCCCACCTAGAATGGAGAGAAACACAAAATGACAGTGGACACTACAAGCTGTGCCTGTTCCCCGCGATTAGCAACTTCAGACTTGTTCCCAGGCTAAGCTGAAGTTGTAGCCCCTGTTAAATAATGCAGCCAATCAAGGAGACAGCCAGCTGGAGCTGTTTTTAGTGGTGAGAAAATCCAAATAGATTTTCTGCGTCTGTCCCAGGGGGCAAATGATCAGACATTTATCTTCATACCATTTGTTGTCCAGGGTAAATAACTATAATGGACTTGGAGAAGGTGAAGAGTTTGACCTCTCAGCTACAGGATTTTAGCTACAGTTTCGATGAAGAACACATTCTGAAGGACCTGGAGAGAGAGAGTGAAAAAAGAGAAGGAAAGAGTGAGAGAAAGAGAGAAAGAAAGGGAGAGAGGGATAGACAAAGAAAGAAAGAGGGAGAAAGAGAGAGGGGAAGAGTGGGAGAGGAAGAGTCAGAGAGAAAAAGAGAGGGGGAAAGAAAGAAAGAGAGGGGGCAGAAAGGGAGGTGGAGAAAGGGAGGGGGAGAAAGGGAGGGGGGAAAGGTAAAGGGAGGGTGAGAAAGAGTGGGAGAGAAAGATTGGGAGAGAGAAAGGGAGAGAGAGAAAGTGGGGGGCTGAGACAAAGTGAGTGGGTGAGAAAGGGGGAAAGAGAGAGAGAGATGGAGGGTGGGAGAAAGAGAGAAAGAAAGAAAGTGAGAGACAGAAAGAAAGGGAGAGAGACGGAGACAAAAAGAATGAGAGAAAAAGTGGGAGAGAAAGGGTGGAAGATAGAATGGAGAGAGGAGAGAAAGTAGAGAAAAGAGAAAATGAAATCAAACTAAAGCATGACATCTCAAAGCACTGCACAAGGATTAATTATTTCTGAAGTACAAGCACTGAGCTTTAGCTGGAAATCACAATAGCCAAATTGTGGCAATTAAGGCCCCGAAAAATAGACAATGAGATAAATGATGGTGTTGAAAAAAGGAAGGCTGACCAGCAAACCAAAGAACTCCTCATTCTTCTTTGAATATGTCGCATCCTCTCAGTCTGTCTGATCTGAAAAACAGCATCTCTGACAATGCAACACCATCTCAGTACCGCACTGGGGTGGCAGCTAGAATATCACTCAACCCCAAAGATACAAATCAGACACATGAATGTTATACATACTAGTTAGACATACTAGTTTGGTTGATTAAAGCAGTTGGTATATTTAACCAATCAAGCTAGTCGACCAAGGAGTCCCAGGCTTGATAACTTATCTGTGCTTAGTTAGCTGATCTCAACCAAGAATGGCAGTAAGGATGCTGATTGGCCTCAGTGCTCCCAGGCTTCCTATTGTCGATACTGGAGCAATGGTATGGGCTGGATTAGTGTAGTGATTGTAGGTATAACCTTTCCTACTGCCTTTAGGGGTCACATGATTGTACTGACGAATCAGCCCTAAGTGCAGTTAATCTTAGGGCAGAGCTTTCTCGTCATAGACCTGGTTCAAGCATGTAGCTTCTACAAGAGCTCTGTAATAAAGTTATTTGTTTCAAGTAAGAAACTTGTCTGGTACATCAAGTTTATTACAATTGGCGACGAGGATAAATAGCTCCAACACTGTGCCTCGCCTTGTGAATGTGAGTACATCAATTCTTAAGGAAAGAAAGACAAGTATACTCCCTGGTCAGGCCACTTTTCAGCAGAATCAACCCTTATGACTCATCTGTGGAAGACTTGAGCCAGTACATCGGGTGCCTCAGTTTTTATTTTGTGGTGAATGAAATAATAGAAGGGGAGAAGCAGAAAGTAATTCTTTTACATGTCTGTGGTAGCAAGACATATAACCTCATCCACAGTCTGATGGCCCCGAATGTGCCCAATTCTGAATCTTTTAGTGAGCTGGTAGACCTCGCGGAGACATATTTTCAGCTGAAGCCATTGGTAATTATGCAGAGGTTTAAGTTTAACTCCAGAGTAAGGGCCCCTGGTGAGTCTATCGCAACTTATATCGCAAGGTTGAAACAGTTGACTGAGCGCTGCAACTTTGAAGACACACTCAGTAACATGTTGCCGGACCGGTTGGTTTGTGGCGCACACGGCAATGCCATTCAGTATTGTTTACTTTCAGAAGTTAATATTGATTTGAAGCGCGCCATGGAGATAGCGCTAGCAATGGAGAGCCGCTGCGAGGGACTCACAGGCTTTGCAGTGTGTGCAACATGGCGCCGTTCTTCAGTTGGGGCGGGAACCTAACGCTGGGTGCAGTGTGAAAACCAGAGACGGCCACAAGCGGGGGACAGTCTCTGCTGTTCAAAAACCAAAAAGGGCACAGTGGAAGCATTTCACCAGCGTTCAGAAATTAATCTGTTACAGATGTAGGGTGACAATGTACCAGAAACCTGCAGATTTAAAAAGGCAGGATGCCCCTATTGCCACAAAAAAGGGCATGTAATAAAGCAATGCAGGGCAAAATCGACACAGCCCATCAGACAGCAGACCAAGGTGATTGAAGTGCACAATATAACAGAACCTGAAGCTGCTGACACTGATATCTCTTCCCTATACAATGTCAAGACAGTAAAAACTGAACCAATAATCATCACCTTCAAATGAATGGGAAGCCTCTAGTCATGGAGGTAGATAGGGGAGCCTCAACACAGTGGTTGGAGGACACTCATTTAAATACCTGAACAAAGGTACCCAGCAATTGAATCTGTAGCAAACCACAGCTCAGCTGAAGACGTACATTGAAGAATCCATACAGGTAAATGGCATCGCCACAGTACCTGTGTCCTCTAGACAACAGTTTCCAGTGATCATTGTAACAGATAAAAGACCTAGTCTTCAGGGCCACAATTGGTTATAAAAAATTAAGCTCAACTGATCAGAAATATCCCAAGTGTGAACAGGAGGAATTCCTGAGTTGTTAAGTACGCAGCGTATTTTGTGACGCACTAGGAAAGATAAAAGGTTTACAAGCAAAAACATAAGTAGATTCGGAGGTGACATCTCGGTTCTTTAAGGCCAGACCCGTGCCTTATGCCCTAAAGGAGAAGGCAGATGCAAAATTGTGCCACTTAGAGAAATTAGGAATAACACAGCCAATCCAATTATCGGAATAGGCACCGGCCATAGTCGCTGTGATGAAACCAGATCAAACTATTCGCATCTGCAGAGACTACAAATTAACTGTGAACAAGGCTGCTAAAACCATAGAAAAGAAAAGCAAAAATAGATAAATTAGATAAATATCCTACCCTGAGCATTGATGATTTGTATGCCAAGATAGCCGGAGGAAAATCCTAGGAACATCTGGAGGGTATGTAACCATCAACACGTGCAAGAGCCTGTACCAATATACATGCCTATCCTTTGGTGTATCATCTCCCTGTGCAATCTTCCAAAGGACCATGGAAAGCCTATTGCAAGGACTTTCCTGAGTAGTAGTGTACTGGGATGATGTATTGATCACAGGGTCAACAAAAGCTGAACGTTTGGCCAACCTAGAAGAGGTTTTAAGGAGATTTTTGGAAATTGGTGTGTACAATGAAAGAAAGAGAAGTGTACTTTCCAAGCAACTGAAGTCACTTACTTGAGTCACTGAGTGGATGCTCAGGGATTGCATCCAGTAGAGGTGAAAGTCAGGGCATTCAAGGAGGTGCCCCTTCCTACCAGTGTCACTAAACTCAAATCTTTTTTGGGCATGATTAATTATTACGGTCACTTCTTGCCAAACTTGTCAACAGTGTTAGCACCTTTACACTTACTATTGAAAAAGAACCATCATGGAAGGCACAACAAGAAAAAGCCTTCATAAAGGTCAAGAAGCTATTATGCACATTATGTCTACTCATACGTTATGAACCATCAAAAGAATTAATATTAACTTGTGATGCAACCTCCTGTTGAGGCTTTGTGGATGTCCAGAGCTACCTGCCAGATGCCAACACTGGGTGTTGCATTCCAGCAATGACAAATCTCAGAGCATCACATGTGTGTGTCTGCTGAGTTCAATGGAACCAGGACGTTTAAGGCCAAATCCAGATTAACACCTCATCATAGTACGGACTGAGTGCTCCAACATCAGAGATACTATCCCTCGAATGAGACATTAAAATGAGGCCCCATTAGCAGAACCCAGTTATCTGAAGGGCAGGATGTTCTGACCTTACTCTGGTCAACAGTCCCTTGCCCCATTCTGCAACTACCCAAAAAATAGGTAAGCCATCTCATTGTGCACAGCAAGATCCCCACAGACAGTAAAGTTAAGACTTGCTAAATAACAGCAATCACTGCTTTTCAAAGTACTTCATTTTACACAGGCAAATTCAAATGTGAGAAGATGTTGAGTTCTGGCCAGAAGTGTTTCCTTAACCAAATCCCCATCAAAAGCAGATTAACTGGCCCTTCATTCACTTGCTGTCTATGGGATCTTGCTGGATGCTGTGTTGGCCCACACAACAGGAATGGCATATCAAAAATAATCCAATAATTTTAAAGTGCTTCAGGGGCAATATAAATACAGATGTTTCATCCTTCATCACTACATGAACAAAAATTTCAGGTGGAATTTTCCATTCCGGAGGCGAAGTCCGGAGGTGGGCAGGAAGGTGCGATTCCCGCTGGGCAATGGGGTGGCTGAACATGCGCAAGCTTTCGCTTTTCACCTCATTAATTATGCATCAGCAAGGAGCTCAGCGAATCTCGTGGTGAGGTGGGCAGGAAGTCGCCCCACCCTGCCGTTACCACATGGGGTCGAAGGTCCTGGCTCTACGTTTAAAAAGCGCCCGGACAACCGTTCACTCAATGCAGGCTGGGAGCTCCACCTTACTTCTCCAGGATCCTTGTATCCGCAGCTAGCCCTGGATAAGCTGGCAGGTGTGAGCAACCACATCCCAGGAAATGCGAGGGCACCTCCAGCATTGCCTTTCACTCATTTCCAGGTAAGAGCACCACCAATGATACACCCAAGGTTGCGCCAATGCTCACCATTGCAGGGTTCCATGTCCGCTAACCTCTTAACCTTCCAGAGGCCCCGCTGCCCTTTGCTGCTCAGACCCTTGCTCTTCCTGGCCCTGTACCAACCGGCAACTGGCCTTCCTTCTACCCATCTGGATGAGAGCCATTACCGCAGGGTTGCCTGCAGCCTGCATCATCGACACCTCAGTGGATGTGTGAATGAATTGAAATGATACATTTAGTGAGCATGTCCTTCACAGGTTTCCCTCCATCTCAAAGTCAGCAGGCAAGCGGTAAGGCCTTCACCTGGCCTCTGTCTAGACATGGCATCCCCACCCCCACCTTTTCCAGGTAAAGGACATCCTGTAGGACCAGAGATGGATGTCCTTACATTGCTTTTTGAGCTGGGTAATGAGAACCATGTGCAAGGAGCCTCATGCGGACACTATTCAGCCTGTCTCCATTACCCCCTATCTAGAGACTATTGCCTCAGCAACATAGAAAGACTAACCGCATGATCCCTTTCACCCAGGAGGATGGAGGTTTGGAGTCATAAGTTGCTGCCGTCCACCAGCTGTGCCCCTTGGAGGCATCCACCTCCCTCTCTCCCTTCACCCCTGCCTCTGACTGCAGCCAATAGCAAATAGCACAGAATGAACAGCAGCTCCAGAGCTCGCTGGGATCTCGATGTTAGACCAATGAGTCAAGAACAAGCTGCTGGTGTGTGGGCTTCACCACAGAAAGGAGAACATAAGTGAGCATCTTTGACATCCAGTTGCCTCAATTGTTAGAATGTCCCTTTAGTAGGCCACGTGCTGATCTTGGACTCCACCCACCCGAAAAGACCCTCTTCCCACCTCGAAGGATCTCACTAACTGACTAACTGTGTGGTCCAGGTCAGTTTGGAAAAATGGTGCACGTCACCTTTCAGACTCGTTCCACCATCTTCTACCCTCCCCCGTCACCCACCAACTTCCTCCCCCATCACCAACTTCCTCCCTCATATCACCATTCCTCTCCCCTCCCCTTGAATTTCCCTCGTTACCCTGAACCCCATCGTATTCCACCTTCACATGCCTTTCCTCCCCCCAGAGCCGACACCCATGACCATCCCCATGTCCACCCTGACCCTGCCCCCGCTATCTAAGCCACCTTTCTTACCCCCCATGTGTTAACGCCCCCCCCCCCCCCCGCCAACCCCCTCCAATGAGGCCTTCATCTACCAAACTCTCACCCTGGACCTCTCACCCCACCACATCCCACTCCCCACTCTGACTGTGACTGTTCCCTCCTATCACCAGTACCCTGAATTCTTCCCCCAGAACCCCACCATCGACCCTGCCCTCTAAGATATGCTCCTCCCCCTTCTCCAGACACACTTCCCTCCACTCCCCAGACACTCATTACACCCGCTTCCCCGGACACTCACCCCACCCCCTTCCCCGGACACTCACTCCACCCCCTTCCCTGGACACTCACCCCAACCCTTTCCCCGGACACTCACCCCACCCCCTTCCCCGGACACTCACCCCACCCCCTTCCCCGGACACTCACCCTAACCCTTTCCCCGGACACTCACCCCACCCCCTTCCCCGGACACTCACCCCACCCCCTTCCCCGGACACTCACCCCACCCCCTTCCCCGGACACTCACCCCACCCCCTTCCCCGGACACTCACCCCACCCCCTTCCCCGGACACTCACCCCACCCCCTTCCCCGGACACTCACCCCACCAGATCCATGTCTGGCAAACGAACATGCTGTACTCTGGTTAAGTAACTAGGTAAGTGACAGCAGGTTGTGGACATTCAAGACCAGGTGCCTGCACCAGACACATCCCACACTGTCAGCCATCATTACAAAACCACATTTGGTTCCTGTGCAATTGGTGCCCCAGAATATTTTCCAACACTTATTTTACAGAAATTGTAGACCAGCAAAGATTGAATGATAACTGTAGAGAGCGGGTTAATAGTAATAATTTAGAAGGGGAGGTAGAGAAAAGCCCCTCAGGAACTCAAGATACAAACAGCAATGATTATTCAACATTTTTTTAAGCAATAATGAGGCACATTCTCAAAATTTGGATAATGCAGTTCCAAATTGGAACTGAAGTCTTTAATGTGGAGCATATTTGCTGAATCTGTCAGTGTCCCTATCATACAATGGCCAACTATCTAAAACTCTGCTCCTTTTTAATATTGGAACGCCCAGTATAGTTAGCACATGGGTCACAAACAGGGGGAAAGAAGACAAGGTTTGTGACTGAGGACACCAAGCTTGAGTTTTAACAACCACCAATAGGTCCTGGGTTTCACTACATGAAGGTTTCCTCCACTGATGGTCAGTAAATAAACTGGGTTCCTGTCCTTCCTTTGACTACAAGGTCTCCTTGCCCCCCTTCCGCCCACCCCCGTCCCCCACCCCCCATCCCCCACCCCCCACCCATGACCTAACAGAGTCCATCTGTCCTGCAGCTGTTTAACAGCAATGCAACATGAGGAAAGTAAAGTGGGATATTCATTGTCCCTTTGATTATTGGAAGAGTCCTGATTATCAGGAGTTCATACAGGAATACGACCATTAGCCACCCAACCATAAGTGATGAACACAGCAATAATTCCAAAAGTGACCATCTAAAACTCACAAAAATCAACAGCAATGTACAGGCCCAGTGACAATTGACTTACTGTGCTGCAGTTATATTATTCCACCATATCCTGAAGGCATCAGAGTATGCTGTTGGTGGCCCCTAGTCTGAACAGTCTGACTGTCGGCTGGCACATGGTTCATCTGTTGGGGAGGGGCTGGGGGTAGGAATTACAGATAAGCCCAATCTTATCAAGACCCCATCCACTTTCCAGGAGGAGTCAGTGCATATTAACTAAAAACAAGCCAACTGAAGCATCACTACCTCTACTCCAACTCCATACTTTTTTATTCAATCGCGGGATGTGGGCGATGTTGGTTTGGCCAACATTTATTGCCCGTCCCTAATTGCCCTTGAGAAGGTGGTAGTGAGCTGCCTTCTTGAACCGCTGCAGTCCATGTGGTGTAACAGTGCTGTTAGGGAGGGAGTTCCAGGATTTTGACCCAGCGACAGTGAAGGAACAGTGATATATTTCCAAGTCAGGATGGTGAGTGGCTTGGAGGGGAACTTTCAAGTGGTGGTGTTCCCATCTATCTGCTGCCCTTGTCCTTCTAGATGGTAGAGGTCATGAGTTTGGAAGGTGCTGTCTAAGGAGTCTTGGTGAGTTCTTGCAGTGCATCTTGTAGATGGTATACTCTGCTGCTGCCATGCGTCGGTGATGGAGGGAGTGGAAGTTTGTGGATGGGGTACCAATCAAGCAGGCTGCTTTGTCCTGGATGGTGTCCAGCTTCTTGGACAGAATTTTACACTCCACCACCAGGTACGTTCTGAGGCGGGGTGGTGGGGGGAGAGGGGGGTATAAATTTGCATTGGCAGGATTCCCTCTGGGTACTGGCCAGCTCCCACCTCAGAGTGATTATGTGAGATTAACGACAGTCCTGCAAACAATGACTTGATGTTTAGTGGTGGGGAGGTAGGAAAAAGTGAGAGTTGGCGCACTAGGTAGAGGTCAGTGCGCCAGGCAACAACAGCACCACCCTTGTCAGGGGGTTTGATAATGTCAGGATTTGACCTGAGAGAATGAAGTGCAGCAAGTTCAGAGGGAGACAGGTTAGAATGAGTGAGAGGAACAGGGAAATTAAGACGGCCGATGTCATGCTGAAAGTTCTCAATGAAAAGATCAAAAGTGGGTATGAGGCCGAGGTGGCAGGAGGGGGGCTGGTGCTCCAGGTGGAGGGAGAGTATTGGAGACGGGTGAAAGGGTCCATTGGTCTGGCGGAGGTCTCCTGGCCAAAGAAATGAGCACGAAGCAAAGGGATGAAAGGAGAACTCAACGTCGTGCTGAGCTCAAAATTCATTAAGGTGGGGGTATAAGGGATAAAGCTGGCTCTTTTGTTTTTTGCTCCCCATGTCCAGTCTCTTCCTACCTACACCCGTGAATCATCTGACATGCTACATCATTTCGACAGTTTCCAGTCTCCTAGTCCGAACTACCTCCTCTTCACCATGGACGTCCAATCCCTTTACACCTCCATCCCCTACCAGGGTGGTCTGGGGGCTCTCCGCTTCTTCCCTGAACAGAGGCCCGAACAATCTCCCCACCTACCACTACCCTCCTCCATCTGGCTGAACTTGTTCTGCATTGAACAATTCCTCCTTTAACTTGTCTCACTTCCTCCAAACAAAGGTGTGGCCATAGGTACCCACAAGGGTCCTAGTTGTGCCTGCCTTTTTGGGGGTACATGGGACATTCCTTGTTCTGGCCCTACTCAAGCCCCTTCCCCTCCCTCATTCCTTTTATGATAAATAGATGACTGTATCGGTGCCAATTTCTGCTCTCATTTGGAACAAGAAAACTACATTAACTTTCCACCAGGCCTCGATTTCTCTGTCTCCATTTCTGGGGTAGGCTGTCTATTAATATTTATTATAAGCCCACCAACTCACACAACTACCTTGACTATACTTCCTCACACCCGGCTTCCTGTAAGGAATCTATTCCATTCTCCCAGTTTCTCTGTCTCTGTTGTATCTGTTCATCACAAAGTGCTTCGAACATGTCTTCTTTTTTCTTCAAATAGGGGTTCTCTCCCAACCCCCACCCCATTTGGTTGACAGGGCCCTCAAAAATGTCTAACCCATCTCCCGCACTTCTACACTCACCCTTCCCCTCCCTACCAATAGGGACCACCGCCCCCCCATGTATTCACTTTCCATTCCACCAGCCTCCACATTCAAAGCATCATCCTCTGCAATTGCTGTCACTTCCAGCATGATGCCACCACCAAATACAACTTTCCTTCCCCGCTCCTGCCAATATGCCAAAGGGACCGTTCTCTGCGCGACACCCTGGTCCACTCCTCCAACACCCCCAACACCTCACCCCCTGCCCATGGCACCTTCCCAACGGCCTTTTACCTCCTCTCCCCTCACCGTCCAAGGCCCCAAACACTCATTCCAGGTGAAGCAGAGATTTAATTGTACTTCATTCAATTAAGTATACCGTATTCGCTGCTCCCAATGTGACCCCTTCTACACGGGGAGACTAAATGCAGACTGGGCGGCTGCTCAGTCCGTAAGCATGACCTGAGCTTCCAGTAGTTTGCCTTTCCACATCACCACCTTGCTCTCACGTTCACATTTCTGACCTTGGCCTGCTGCAACATTCGACTGAAGCCCAATGCAAACTGGAGGAACAGCACCTTGTCTTCCGATTAGGCACTTTACAGCCTTCCGGACTTAACATTGAGTTCAGCAACTTCAGACCATGAACTCTCTCCCCCACTCTCATCCTGCCTTTTTTTTGCCATGTTTTTGCTTTTGGACAGAGCTGATCATTATTCGATTATAGTTATATTCACTTAGGACAAATGCGTCGTCCCTTTACTACAACCATTTCCGCTCCCTTTGCCTTTTGTTCCACTTTGTCATTTAATCTCTCTCGCCCAATCCTTCCTCCCCCCTCCCCCGCTCGAAAGCACCATAACCCGTCACATTTCTACCTTCCTTCAGTTCTGAAGGAGCTTCGAATCCGACCCAAAACCTAGCTCTATTTCTCTTTCCCTGGATGCTGCCAAGCCTGCTGAGTATTTCCAGCATGTTCTGTTTTTATTTCATTAAACAGATATCCTGTCTGCCCCCTCAGGTAGTTGTAACAGATCCCACAACATTTAGCTTATGAAAAGCAGGCAAGTTTTCCCGTGTCCTGGCCAATATTTATCTTTCAACTAATATCATTGAATACAGATTATCTGGTCATTAACACATGGGGCGGAATCGTCCCAGATTTGGACCAAGTGCGGTAGCGGGTGGAAAAAAGGGCATTTTACCTGCCGGCCGCAATGGTGGCATTTTGCGCTGTATCGTCCCACTCCCCACACGTCCAGCTCATTAATAACGTATTCCCAGGAAACATCCTGGATCGCTGGTGGTGGTGCCTCTGATTCGCCCGCCACGCCTTCACCTCAGGCCTTCAGTAATCCACGTTTAAAGGGCGTCCCTGCACAGAGCTAGCTCTCTCTCTAAGGGATCAGAAGCTGCTGTAAAGTCGTGGCCACCAAAGGGAGGAAACATGCTACCCCCAAATTTAGCAACACCTCCCTCGGGCACCTACTGAAGGCAGTGGGGGCCCACCATGAAGTTGCCTACCTCTACTCTGGGCGAAGGCCAGCAAGCGAGGTCACCAATCCAGCATGGGAGGTGGTGGCAGCAGTGGTCAGCGCCAAAGCCCTGCAAAAGAGGACAGCCACCCAGAGCCGAAAGAGGACGAATGATCTCCTCCGTTCCGCCAGGGTAAGTCATTCTTCTCATCACTCTCAACTCACACACTCACAAACCCATCACACATCCACAGGGATCTCATTCTGTGTCAGTTCAAGGGACATCACCATTCACTCTCTCACATACACCTTCATCGTGTCCTCATCATATCCATGGCACCACTCACCACTCACACATGCCAGGCATCCTTCTCATCTGGCCTGGCAGGCGTCCTGCTTACACTCTCTCCATCTGTCTTCATGCAGGACAAGCTGGCACACGACAAACAGGAGAGGTCACAGACTGGTGGAGGCATGCCCGACATCAAGGTCCTCACAGACTTTGAAAATAGAGTCATCCAGCTGGCGGGTGACAATCTGAACCATTCCTGTGCTGACAGTGAGGTCGGCAGTGCTCAGTCAAGTGAGGGTCCAACAATGCAACATCCATCAGACGACCAGGCTGAGAGTGAGTTCCCCTGTGGAAGCCCCAGGCTTCCATGTGCTGAATGTTCAGCTGCTGTGCGACCACCACAAACACATCCTGCACACCCCCTGGGCAGGATTCCCAGGGAATCTCCATGACTCCTACATCCTTAGCAGGTCTCAGAACCCTGACATCTTCCCGGGTCCAGAAAGGCTACAGGGTTGGCTCCTCGGGGACAAGAGCTACCCACAGAGGATGTGGCTGATGATGCGACCTCAGACTGCAGTTGAGCGATGGTATAACAAGGATCATGCCATGAGCCGGGGCTTTGGTGGGGCAAACAATAGGCATTTTGAAAGTGAGGTTCTGGTGTCTCAACAGGTGTGGTGGAGCCCTGCAATACAGTCCCCAGAGGGTGATGCGCATCATCGTCACTCACTGCGAGCCACACAACCTGACACTGCAAAAGGCGGAGGACCTGGCTGAGGAGGAGATGGAGGAGCTGCATGTATCCTCTGATGAGAAGGACATTGAAGGGGATGATGATGAAGGTCCTTGAAGGTGAGGATGCCAGTGATGAGGCCCTCGCACTGGCCAGACAAGGCAGGCGTGCTAATGAAGCCCTCATAGCTGCAAGATTCATGGAGGATGATGATGAGGTGCAGTGAGGACAGTCCTGATATATTCACCTTGCATCTGTGAACATTTGACTCCTGTGTGGCTGATGGCAGCGCATACGCTCAGTGCTCAGGCTCATGTCGTGGAGACACAGTGGAGGCCCTAATAGTCACTAGATTCAAGGGGGGTGATGACAAGATGCAATGAGGACACTCCATGGACCTTCACAAAGCCTCTGTAAATGCTGACCCCTGTCTGCCGAGGGCAGCTCACTGGCGCTCTGTGGTCAGGGTCAGATCATGGAAACACAGCCGTGAAACTTTAACTGCACCTGATCCTTTGTCAGCCTTCAGCACCTGAGCCCTTCAGGGTCACAGCATCTCTGGTCACTGATGCTGAAGAGATGGGGAGGCCAGCCTTGCTTCAAAGGTGCTGAGAGCACACAGAGAGAATGACGGAACTCTGTGACACCTGACAGCGACATTCTGGCAGCAATGACCAGCACCATTGAGGTGCAGGCATCAATAATTTATCCAGTGAGTGTGAAGTTGGACCATCACTTTGGTCTGAAGGTTACACACTGCACAGGGAAGAGGCCCTGGACTGAGACACTTGCTTTTATCTTGTGCAGGAACCGAGGTTTCACATCTGAGTGACACGAACACTGCTCATCATAACAAGAAGCCATGAGGGTGGAGTCATTCTTGGGAGTTTATGTACAATGGTGAACATTAAGTACAAGTGATTAACACTTGTGCCCAGCTGCACGTTCTTCACCTTCCTCACCCTGTCTTGGTGCTCCCCCGATATCCACAGCAGAGGTGGAGACAGCCTGCTGACTGCTACACCCTGTCTCTGATGACCTTGACGGGTGTCCTGTGGAGGGCCCCAGCCTGCTTTCAGGGTCCTGTTGTGTGGAAGTTGCACCCTCCTGGGCCTGTGGAGCTGGAACTGCTGGGCTCATAGGAAGAGGGACTTAGATTGGATGGACATTCCCAGGGGCACCTGGGTGGATGGCCCCGGGGTGTTGAGCTGCTGATCCTCCTTCCTACGGGTGCCCGACGGCTCCTGGCTGATTCCTTGAGAAGAGGAAGCTGGAGTGAGATCAAGCTGCTCGGCATCCCTCTTGCATTGACACTGTTAAAGGCCAACTATGGCGTCAACAATGGAATTCAACCCACGCAGCATTGCCAGACTAAGGTCTCCACGGCAGCCCCCATCCTACCAGTGTTGGCCTCGGTGCATTGGCATGCTGGCGCTATCACCTCAGACTGAAGACAGACGGACTCCTCCAACATGCCTTGCAACCTGAGGCAGTGGACATCCCTTCATGATGTTCCTGAGTTCCTTTGCAGCTCCAGCAACTGAGGTATTATTGAGTCCAGAGGCTCCTCATCTGACTTGGACTTAGCAGATTTCTGGCCTCCAGCAGCCCCCTAGTGCCGGAAACCTGGGAGGTCCCTGCCACCGTCTGCTATGGATCAGACAGTGCAATGTGCTCACCAGATTATGACCCCGAGGCTACTCTAGAACTAGGTCCCCTCAAGGTGTGTGTCTCTGCGCTGGTGGAGGGTGTGGGTAAGCGCTGTGACTGGTTTTCAATGAAGCTGTCATCAGATTCTTCTTCCGAGGTGTCTTTGAGGCTTGAGTTGAGGGCCTGGTCCATGGGCTCCCTCACTGTGCCCGCAAAAGCAAGGAGAGATAATTAGTGCATAGCAGGCATCTGCAGAATGGTTAACGTAGTTGACCAATTGTTGCCATGGAGACCTGAGCGCCACGTGATTGCATTCGGTGACACCCTGCGCCTCCAGAAAACCTGAGATCTGCGCAAATCCCAGTGCTCTTGCTTCCTGGCTTCCCTAATCCTGGGCGAAATGCACAAAACTCTGTGCCTTCACGAAGATGGCGCCTGTGACCTCCTGGATACACTGGTCCGTGGAGGTTTGCGACTTCCCACACAGGTCACATGTGGAGCCATGGGAGGAGCCACTAGCGTACAAATTGAGCCCCATGGCCACTGGCAGTGGATGCCCTCCATGTCCCCCGTGGTGCCAAATCCTGCAGCAGGTGGCATATGTGACCAACCTGGGCATGTGCAGTCTTTGGCAACACTGGTTCTCAGTCATTCTGCAGGAAGACAAAAGCATCATCTCTGGACCCTGGCTCCAGTAAGGTGCCTATGATCAACAGCTCGCTGTGGATCTTCAGCTGTGAGTGCAGCAGGCACTGCTGCCCTTTCACCTTGAGGGTGGTGCTCCTCCCTTTGCTGAGCCAGGCGCTTCCACCACTCTCTTCTTCTTCTTCCCTGGTATCCATAAACCATGAGGAAGACCGCTAAATCACCAGCTCCACGATCCTGATGTTCTCCTCCTGCAGGATCAACAAGAGAGACACGTGGGTTAGCATAGATTTACTAAGAACCTCTCTTGGTTAAGTCTGAAGGCCTCTTTACGCATGCCGGAGAGTGCTGATCACCACTTGGATGGCCAGAGTGTAGTAAGCTCATTGGTTGTCCAAAATCCCACCCACTCCACCTGACTGATTGGTGGCTGCCTTGCCCAATGGACCGTATCCAGTGTTCTCAGCTCAGGCACAGACATTCTCCTAACCTGCACTGCAAGGCAGCACTGTTAGCTTAAACCATCAGGGATACTGGTCCAAACGTTAATAAAGACATTGCAAAGAGCTGTGAGCACCTCCGCCAGTGACTGTGCCATGGATCTGTTGTTGAACTGTCTCAGCTGCAGAAGAATGCTCACTATTGACAAGTGAATGGCCACTTCTCTCACCCCCAACCACCCCCAGCATGTACTTGAGTATTTGCTTCAGTCTGTGCTGCCTTGCCCCCACCCACCAGCCTGGCATGCACTGAAAGCCAGCTGGGGAAAAGCGACTTGCCTGTGCCCCCCACTTATGCGCAGTGCCTCTTCCTTGATGTCCTATGGGTGATGCCCGTGGTTGCTGCGTAAGGTTATGTGTCCTCACCTCCGAGTTCGCCTCGAAGTTCAGGTCGCCAGGTGCACATCGTTCATGTACAGCTGTACATGTCAGCGTGCAATCACACCAAAATTCCCAGATGATCCAGGGCTGGGGGTTGATTCTGGCGAGCAGGGCTTATAAGTAGATGCAAATGAATTAAAATGACATTCCTGATGTGCGGCAGCAGGAATGGCAACCCGCCATTGACGGGTGGAGCAGATGATCGCAAACTGGTTTCATGACAACGTAAAACTGATTTTTGGCTTTCTCATCATATTGTTGCCCCCACCCACCACAACGCCGGACCTCAATGGGGGCTGGAGAATTCCGGCCGTAGGGTGGGATTTCAGGCCCAATCTTTTGCTGATCCATCAAATTTTCTGTCCTGACCGCAATGATTCCTGTAGCCAGCGGGACTGGAAAATCCCGCCATTATTGCCTGTGGGGATCCAGCTGTGTGCGAATTGGCTGCCATATGTCAAGTGCTTTACAATGATATAAAGACACCAATCACTCATAACAGTTTGTGCAAACATGTTGTGGCTTCATTTATTAATTCTAGGCCCCATGTGAACATGTAAACATGGATAGAAAGCCTGAGGACATCAGGAGCAGGGCTATGTGTCTGTGTTCTACTCCAGGCCGAAGTGGAACTGAGACTGGGTCACACGACACACTTCCCTTAGAATGATGGCATGCTGCTGTCCCTTAAAGGCATATTACAACACGGTGTTTCCTTCAGTACAACAGCGACTATGTTTCATTGGCTGTAAAGCTCTTTGGGACATCCTGAGGTAGTGAAAGGTGCTATATAAATACAAGTTCCTTCTTTTTAACCAACATGTGACCAATAGGGCAGGCATATGACCACCTCCATATACAATGACGAGTACCACCAGGAGCCAGGAACCAAGATAAACAATCCAAAGCAAGGCTACCCACATTGAATGTAACATGGCAACACAGGAAAGGTTCTTCTTTCCAACGGTCCATTCTCAATCATTCTTAACTGTTTCAAGGCCTGTAGCCAATTGCAAAACCAACTGAGGACTTAAAAGTCTAATGCAACATGATTGAAAGGAGAATTGGCACTCAAAATAAACTGAGCCGGTCTATTTGGGAAAGAAAGAGCCATTTACTCCTCTTTGTTATGTAAATATCACAAAGGATATTGCTTCTAGAAAATAGGATAGATCAGTTGGGGGAGCGAAACCACTGAACAAATTTGCGACCCAACCAAATTTCTATTAGTTGTAAGAGCCAAGAGAGAATTGCCCCTGGTCGTGTTTATATGATGCCATGAATAAAGCATACCCACAGGTTAGAATCCAGAGACTTGTGATGCTTCTTCTTGACATCAGCATAAACTGCGAGGGGCATAAGCAATGGTTTGAGTGCTGCCATTTGGGAACACAGCAGTTCAGCTGCTTATAGCATCCAGGCGTCTACTCGAAGGGGTGAACACAGGGAAGCGATCGCCTCTGCTGGGGTCGATCCCTAGGCACAGTCTTAAAATAGGCTATATGGGGGTGAAAAATAAGTCTTTCACTTGAAAGGGTAGTGGGGATCTGAAACTGAAGGCGAGTTATTTGAAGCTGTCAAGCCTTAAATCAATGGATTTTTGTTTGGTAAGGAATATGGAGCAAAGATGGGAGCTAAGGGTGTTGAGGTACAGATCAGCCATCATCTAATTACTAGATTCTAATAGATTGGCAGAACAGGCTTGACCGACTGAATGGTCTGCTCCTGTTGCAATGTTCTTAGCACAAGGATCACTGCAATTAGAAATGCATTTGAAAAACTGCCTTACAAAAGGCCAGTTTCCTGCCTGACCCCCTGAGGTTTGGAAGCTGAAGATTATAGTGACACAGAAAGAAACTCTGCTTCGAGGAGGAAAGAGCATTTTTTTTTAAACACGTCCAATTTTCTGTTCGCTCTTCAACTTCCCCAATTTTACTCGCTTTTATTTTCCACACTCAGTTCCATTCCCCTCAATTTTGGCGAGTTTCTCTGTCATTTCTTTCTTGGATATTTCTTTTTGTTACATTTGCAAAATTGCTCACTTTCTGAAAGCTTCTGTCAATATTGATGCACCACTTGCCTTGTCTGCCAATTACTGACACAGCTCAAGTTGCTGACTGGCTGTGAGCTGCAGCAAGTGCCAGAAATCTACAGTCAACCTACCCATGCGATTTGGCACAATCCTCAGTGTGAGTGGTCATTTAAAAATATGGAGACAGAAATCTGGGGCAAATTTAAACTTAAAAGAGGAATGAACCTGAAGGTCAAGATTCCCACTGCTCATATGCACATTTGATCAGACACCGAAATGAAATATCACTGAGGGAATAAAATTATACAGTAAAGGTTGCAATTGCCTAATACTTTGAACTCGGTGGGACCTACCTTTACACATGTAATGAGGTTCTCTCCCTGGTGTGTGTTTAATGACTTGATAAAAGTTTAAGCAGAGTTGAAGGCAGAGAAAAATGCAGAAGAGTTCTTACGAACATACCAATTAGCAGCAGGAGTAGGCCACTCGGCCCCTCAAGCCTGCTTCGCCATTCAATAAGATCTTGGCTGATCTAATTGTAACCTCACTCTACATTCCCACCTACCCTCGATAACCTTTTACCCCCTTGCTTATCAAGGATCTATCTACCACTGCCTTAAAAATATTCAGACTCTGCTTCCAGCACCTTCTCAGGAAACAAGTTTCAAAGGCTCACTACCCTCTGAGAGAAAAAACTTCCCCCCATCTCTGTCTTCAGTGGGCGACCCCCTTATTTTTAAACACTGACCCCTAGTTCTAGATTCTCCCAGAAGAGGAAACATCCTCTCCACATCCTCCCTGTCAAGACCCTTCAGGATCTTAGAACAAAAACAAAAATACCTGGAAAAACTCAGCAGGTCTGACAGCATCTGTGGAGAGGAACACAGATGACGTTTCGAGTCCGTATGACTTCAACAGAACTAAGGAAATAGAGAAATGAGGTGACATATAAGCTGGTGGTGGTGGTGGGGGCGGGGGGGGGGGGGGGGGGGGGGGTGTGGTTGGTGGGACAGGTAGAGCTCGATAAGGGGCCAGTGATAGGTGGAAGCCAAGAAGAGATTGACAAAGCTGTCATAGACAAAAGGACAAAGGGGTGTTGACAATGGTGATACTATCTAAGGATTGTGCTAATGGGGACATTAAGGGTAGCAAGCAGGACAAACTAGTGGCAGATGCAGATGGCCCTAGCTAGGGCGGACAGGTGACAGATGAAGTAGGGGTGGGGTGGGGGGAAGGGATCGAAATGGGCTAAAAGGTGGAGATAAAACAATAAATTGAAATAAATTTAAAAATAGGCGGGAAAAGAAAAATATCAGGATCTTATATGTTTCAATAAAGACTGTGACCTTGGCCAATATTTATCTCTCAACTGATGTCAATAAAAATAAGATTACCTGTTTAATATCACATTGCTGTTTGAGGGAGCTGGCTGCTCCAAATTGACTGCCTTATTTCCTACTTTAAATACTTATAGTTATTCATGTAATTAGCTGTGAAGCACTTTGCAATGTCCTGAACAATGCTAAAGAGACACAAGGCTTTCTCCTTTTCTGATGTACTTGAATTGGTGGGAGGTGCTGTCCTATGTTTAATGCTGCCTGGCAGCCTCCAGATGAATTAGGAGTTGATGGATATGCCCCTTCACTGAGGGAGAAGGTTTTGAATTCTCTCTATGTCAGAATTTTATGGAAATGTTTGGTGATATACGATCTCTGTGTTGGTGCCAAGGCAAAGGTTATCCTCACAGTATTTTTTTCTGTGCAAGAGTGAAGTAATCTAACGTGAAGCCCAATGTATAAGTAAAGCATTGAGCAAGGAAAGGTAATTTAACCCATCAAGGCCAGGAGGGATCAGCCCTATTCTGAGCTCTAAAGAGAAAACTTAGAATTAATATTCCCTGTCCCTCAAAGGAGCAACACCTCCATGATCCCAGTACTCAATAATTTCTGTCCACACCTTCAACCCAATTCCTGACCAAATACTTAGTAGCTTTTCCCCATGGAGAGTCTGTTCCATGAATCCAAAAGGTGTGCGCTAAAGTGCCGTGCAACAGATTTGTGAGTAAAGTTATAGCTTATGGAACAAAAGGGATAATAGCAACGTGGATATGAAATTGGCTGAGTGACAGGAAACAGAGGGTGGTGGTTAATGGATGTTTTTGGGGCTGGAGGAAGATTTGTAGTGGAGTTCCCCAGGGGGGTCAGTGTTGAGACCTTTGCTCTTCCTGATACATATTAATGACCTAGACCTTGGTGTACAGGGCACAATTTCAAAATGTGCAGATGATGTGAAACTCGGAAGCATTGTGAACGGTGAGGAAGATAGTGTAGAACTTCAAAAGGACATAGACAAGTTAGTGGAATGGGCAGACAGGTGACAGATGAAGTTCAAAGCGGAGAAATGTGAAATGATTCATTCTGGTAGGAAGAACACGGAGAGACAATATAAAATAAAGGGTACAATTCTAAAGGGGTGCAGAAGCAGAGGCACCTGGGTGTATATGTACATAAATCATTGGAGGTGGCAGGACAGGTTGAGAGCGCGGTTAATAAAGCATACAGTATCCTGGGCTTTATTAATAGGGGCATAGAGTACAAGTGGAAGGCGGTTACATTGAACTTGTATAAGAGAATAGTTCTGCCTCAGCCAAAGGATTGTGACCAGTTCTGGGTGCCACACTTTAGTAAAGGTGTGAAGGCATTGAAGAGAGTGCAGAAAAGATTCACGAGAATGGTTCCAGGTATGAGGAATTTCAGTTACGAAGATAGATTGGAGATGAGAATGAGAATGCAGGGTAAATTGCTCATTTGGAGAGCTGGGTGCAAATACAATGGGCTGACTGGGCCCCTCGTACGCTGTAACAATTCTGTGAATGGAAGGGAAGGAAGGGAGAAGGAAATTTTGTCTGCCCTCCAGACTCTTGGGGTTCATTCATTTTACATTCACATCCTCCTGTTCTATTCCTGATCAATTAAATAACTTGCTCATGCCACATTATTCATTCCTCTATGTATCGCCTGAGTTATGTGGCTCTTCAATCTTTTAGCCAATGAAAACAGTTCAGTTGAGTCACTTCACAACATGGAACCCTACGCCCCACAATCAGCCTAGGTCCTCTTTCTGAATCCATTCCAATGACATGTCCTCTACAAGTTTCTTTTTAATCAGGTGACTGATACATCTAGAAATGCATGTCTATGATCCTCCAAACCAAGGTTCTGAGGAACCAAAACAGTTAGGGTTTCCATTTACCCAATGGAGTGCACAAACCATCCCCATTTTTCCCAAATTTGGTGCAGCCAAGTGCAAGTTGTCGAGGATGGCCAGCAATTCTCAAGGTATCAGCTATGGTCTCGTTGGACACACTCTTGCCTCTGCATCACATGGTTGTGAGTGCCACTCCAAAGGCTTGAGAGCAAAATCTGGGCTGATACTCCACTGCAGTGCTGAAGGAATGCTGCACTGTCTGAAGTGCCATCTTTTAGATGAGACGTTCAACCAAGTCCCCATATTCCATGTCAGATGGATGTAAAATATCCCATGGCATTATTTCAGAGAACAACAACAACTTATTTTTACATAGCACTTCTAATATAATGGAACACCCCCAAGGTGCTTCACAGGAACATTATAAAACAAAGTATGACACCAAGCCACATGAGGAGATATGACCAAAAGCGTGGTCAAAGAGGCAGGTTTTAAGGGGTATCTTAAAGGACTCAAGTGAGGGACAGAGGCAGAGAGGTGTAGGGAGGGAATTCCAGTGCTTAGGGCCCAGGCAATGGAAAGCATGGCTGCTAATGAGGGAGCAATTATAACTGGGGATACACAAGTGGCCAGAATTAGATGAATGCAGGTATCTCGGAGGGTTGTGGGGCTGGAGGAGATAGATCACTGAGATAGTGAGGGACAAGGCCATGGAGGGATTGGAAAACAAGGATGAGAATTTTAAAATCAAGATGTTGTGCAACCAGGAGCCAGTGTAGGTCAGCGAGCACAGACATGAAAGGTGAACAGGACTTGCTGTGAGTTAAGAGATAGGCAGCGGAGTTTTGAATGATCTCAGGTTCATGGAGAGTAGAATGTCGGAGACCAGCCAGGAGTGCATTGGAATAGTCAAGTCCAGAGGTAATGAAGATAACGAGGGTTATCATCAGAAATTAGGCAATATTACGGAGGTGGAAACAGGCAGTCTTAGAGATGACACGAGTATGAGGTCAGGAGCTCAACTCAGGATCAAATGTGAGACTGAGGTTGTGAACTGACTGGCTTAATCTCAAATTGTTGCCAGGGAGAGGGACGGAGTCGGTAGCTAGGGGACAGAGTTTGGAGCAGGGCCCGAAAACAATGGCTTCAGTTCCCAATATTTAATTGGAGGAAATTGGATGTCGGATAAGCTGTCTAATAATGTAGCAACTTACCCTCCAAGTCTGGTGATGGATGATTAAACCAGTTGTCCACCATCACTCTGCTGCACGTCCTGACCGATATTTATCCCTCAACCAATGTCACTAAGCGTGACTGTCTGGTAAAAATCACATTCCTCTTTCTTAAAACTTGCTGTTCACAAATCAGGCGTCACGTTTCTGACATTACAACAGTGATGACTACACTTCAAAAAAAATACTTAATTGGATATGAAGCACTGTAGAACATACTGAGATTGTGACAGGCACTATATAAATGCAAGTCTTCATTTTCATTATACCAAATGCCACTGAGAATCTGACTGCTATGTGCCCAGCAAGGCTTGCTCAGCAATAACTTCTGGCACTGCCTGGCAGGGTGATCTGGAGCTAAGAACCTCAGTCCTCATGACGGGTTTATCGCTCCAGCTCTCATTCATGAAGGAATGATTCAAGGATTTTATAGAAACAGAGAAACAATTACCTCTGCTGAGGGGAACCCCAGAAAGCCAACCCATTCAGGATTGAAATCTAAAAGCAGTGTCTCACACAAAGGGTAGTGAAAATCTGGAATTCTCTCCTCCAAAAGGTTGTGGGCACTGACCCAATTGAAATTTTCCAGTCTGAGGTTGGTTGATTTTTGTTAGGGTTAGAATGTCAAGCATTGTGGATTAAAGGCAGGGAATTGGAGTTCAGGTACAAATCAGTCATGATCTAATTAAAACAAAAAAACTGCGGATGCTGGAAATCCAAAACAAAAACAGAATTACCTGGAAAAACTCAGCAGGTCTGGCAGCATCGGCGGAGAAGAAAAGAATTGACGTTTCGAGTCCTCATGACCCTTCGACAGAAGCAAGTTGGAAACATCAATTCTTTTCTTCTCCGCCGATGTTGCCAGACCTGCTGAGTTTTTCCACTAATTAAGGCAGAACAGACGGGAGCTGGCTGGATCATGATCAAGTCGTGAATTGAGTCTGTCTTAGGGGCTTGATCGGGTTCCAGCCTTCCATTAGCAGCATGTCAACTTTACTTCAGAGAGGCCCTGTAGACAGCCTTTCTTTCCCCAATCTCACACCTAAAGTAGGACAGTCAAAAATTGATCATTACAGAACTGATAAGCTCGGGTTTGAGGGGAAGCTGGTGAGCAGCTCCTACTTTCTGTTGACTGTCTAACACTTGCCCGAAGATCAGCAGGTACCAGAACTCCTCATAATCGGCAGGGTGAGCAGGAAAACTCAATATAAAATGGGCTGAATTCATTATCAGTATCTTTTTGGACGTGGACACATAACATTGTACAGTGATCAACCAGGTGAAGAAGCAGAGCTTCAGCAGCAGTGCTTGCTCCTCCTCAATCCAATGATGGTCAACACTCAATGCTGGGTCGCAAAGCACATGTTCTCATACCCAAACTCAAAGTGAAGGCTTCCAGCAGCCATCTTTTCAAGACCGAGTTTCCTTATTGGCAAGATGGCAAACATCTGCCTCCAGCTTGAAGAAGCCTCAGTGCAGGGTAGTTTGCACCATATCAGCCATTTTGTTATTCTAGCCTCTCAAATCCAATGTTTGGAGCCAGGTTATATTGTTACCAGCAGCTTACAGCTGGATCTATAGGTCAGGCAATTCGGGGTGGGGAATGGGGGGAATTGGGAGGGTAGTTTGGGGGCTGGGGTGTAGCTGGGGGTAGTTGTAGAGTCTAGTGGGGACTCGAAGGGTCAGTAGTATAGTTACCCAGAAGTTAGAACTGGTTTTAATCTTTCCAACTTTTCCTGAATAACTATACTGCCAAGTGAGTTGGAACTATCCAAAGCCCCAACTTTAAATCAGAGTATCGGATGGTTCCCAGTGCAGGGTAATTGTCCATCAGAATTTAAAGCCTCCCGGGCAATTTCTGTGCAGTCCTTGCATTGGGGTCCCCAGTGCATCCTCCAGGGTACCTCTGGGATATGACCCTCCGGAGAACAGAAGATCTGGGACTAAGATGCATCAGCCTGATCTAACTGAATGAAGAATAGGTTTGTGAGGCTGACTGGCCTTCTCCTATTCCCATCAGACACTGGCAATTCCCACTGTTTCAAGTGTGGAGTTAACCAGTCAGTGGAACTTGTGCCTTTAGCAAGAAGGATCATTGAAGACCAAAAATAACTTGAAGTATTAACACATACGTTACAAATATAGTAACCTAACCTTAAGTGCATATAATTTAGACAGGAAACTTCATAAAAATTCAATGAATGTCCATTAAGGGGAAGTTGGATGATGCAATTTGCTACAATTTGGCTTTTTCAACTCAGCGGGCCTCCTCCATTAAGTTAGTAAAAGTCTCAGGTGTCCTCAACCTAGTCTCTAATGGATGTGATTGTTTCACAACAATTGACTTCTTTATTCCAGATTTTTATTGAATTTAAGTTCCACCATCTGCTGTAGCAGGATTTGAACCCAGGTCCCCAAAGCATTACCCTGGGTCTCTGGATTACTAGCCCAGCAACAATACCACAACGCCATTGCCTATGTGGGTGAACAGGACAAAACTGCCTGTAATTGGCAGTCTCACAGGGCTGTGAAATGAATAGATTCTTTTTTGAAAACAGTTTAAGGGACATAGCAGACGGAAATCTCCCCATTTTAATCTGTATCTAAATAAAACACTTTGCCACTCAAGCCAAGTCAAACATTGAAAAATGTTCTAATTGATGTACAAGGCTGTAACCAAATTGAAAAACCAGGGTCAAATCAGGCCTGTATCATTCAAAAACAGTTGAGCTTTTAACTGAAGGAAAATGCTCCTGATCCCATCGATTCCAACACTCTGATAACAAACAAACTAAAGTATTCAAAGAAACTGAAAAAAGAACAGACCAATTTTAAAATGCCCTGAGGACTTTTCTCCTGGATTGCTCACTGCAAACTTTCTGGATTAAATTTTAGTTCTTGGAGAGTCTGGGAGAAAGGAACTGATTTAATGGCTACCACTCTTTCCCTCCACCCTATCACAGACCTTTGCATTTGGTCTCCTTCCTCGTTTCCTTGCCTCTATACGTGCTACAAACCGTTACATCTCCAACCGCTTCCAGCTCTGATGAAAGGTCAACATGAGCTCTGTTTCTCTCCCCACACCTGCTGAGTTTTTCCAACATTTTCTGTCTTTGTGAAGGAAGCCTTGGCTTTTACCAGGATGGAGTCAAACAACACACACAATAATAATCACTGTCATTTAACTTATTTGCTCACTGATCCGATGTTTAATTGGATAACCATGTGATAATAAGAGGAAGCCAATTGAAAACAAATTTGAAGATGTGAGGATTGCTGTTGATTCCTGGAATGAGGAGTTCGGTGTTTGGGGTGGGTGCTGCAAAATCGTCTACATCCTTGATCTTCACCTTCTTTCTCCCACCAGCCAACTGGTCCATCATAGCCTGCTCTGCTCGTCTTTCATTCTGCCCACTCGATTTTCTATTTCCTGTTCTTGCACTCTCTGCATCTCATAAATCTCTTTTCTCACTACATCTCCTGGGTAAGTCACCTCCTGCTCTCCACTCAAGCGTGTGGCCGTGTGTTCTTTCCTGCCTTTCTGCTATTCCCTCACTCGGTTTCTTGTTAAATCCTCTACCTCTGTTCTGAGGAGGGGTTTTATAGCACAAATGTCCTCACCCGTAAGGTCTCCCTGTTCTGACAAAAGACCAATGAGCTGAAAGGTTAACCCCAGGTTTCGCTCCCCACAGTTGCTGCTTCACCTGCCAAGTGTTCTCAGCGATTACAGTTTTTCTTGCCAACACAGTGACATTCAAGTCAAAAGGATTGGTCACTCAGAAGCATATTTGGACTGGATCGTAATAGAGTTCCAAAGGGTTTTTCTCTAACAACACTGAAATAGCAGGGGACACAATTTGACAATGAAGATAGCAAGTAGATTGGGGGGTGGTGTAGTGGTAATGTCACTAGACTAGTAACCCAAAGGCTCAATTATGCTTTTATAGACACAGATTCAGATCCTACCACAGCTGGTGGAATTTAAATTCAATTAATAAATCTGGAATTGAAAGCCAGCCTCAGTAATGGTGATTGTGAAACTTTGTCTGTTGTTGCAAAAAACCCAACTGATACGCTAATGTCCTTTAGGGAAAGAAATCTGCCATCCTTACCTGGTCTGGCCTACATGTGACTCCAGATCCACATCAATGTGGTTGACTCCTAAGTGCCCACCAAAATGGCCCAGCAAGCCATTTGGTTCAAGGGCAATTAGGGATGGACAACAAATGCTGCCCTTGCCAGTGATGCCCACATCCCATGAAAGAATAAAGAAAAAGAGGAAGGTTGGGATTTTCCAAAGGATAATAGAAGCTGTAGAATGCAATTTCAGGGGAGACCAATGTGCCAGACAGTATAGATATGGTTCGAGAATGTTTTTGAGAGAGAGATATAGGGAGAAAGTGGTGATGATCCCTGAAATAGGAAAGGCTTGTTGGGTTTAATGAGCTTTCCCAGTCAATTCTACTTAAGCATCTGGTCACACTATTCATGATGTATGAGCAACATTTTTCAGAAAGAGCCATTGTTTGGACAGGAAACCCACAGGGTCTCACTGTGATTACACATTCCAAAAAAAACTCAAGCAAAAAACCACTAAATTATAGGAGATTTAGCTGGTTTTAAATCTGTTTATGATGATGCTGCTCCTTTAAATAAATACTCAACATCCTTTTGGAATAACATCAAGTCCTCCATAAGGGTTGATCCCATACATTTGTTCCTGTTTTCTGTCTCCACATAATTGAAGTCTTGCGAGCTTTTGTTAAACATACCTGCATTTATCCAGTGCTTTTCACAACCTCAGTGCATCCCAAAGTGCTGGAAAGCCACTGAGTGCTTTCAAAATAAAAACAGAAAATGTTGGAAATAGTCAGGAGGTCAGGCAGTGTCTGTGGCAAGAGAACCAGGGTTAACGTTTCAGGTCGATGACCTTTCAGCAGAACTGGGCAGGATTTTTGATTCCTGTTGGAGATGGGAGGACACAAAAATCAGAGAAGACAGATTTGCAGGCCTGCTGGTCAGTTTCATTCTGGAGGGGGTGGGGCAGGGGGACATCATCATCCACAAGCTGGTGGGGGGGTAGCCTATTCAGCCAATTAAATGGAATTTTCCAGTCAACTTGCAGGCCCCTGACTGAGAACAAAGGATGGAGGTGGCTTTCCAGCGGTAGACCAGGATTTGTGGGGAAATGGGGGGGTGGTGGGGGCAGGAGCCAGCGCTCCATCCAGCTAGGGACACCCCCCCCCACCGGCCCCACCTTAGCTGTCAGGCCGGTGTTGCAGCCGCTGGCTGCCCAGTGTCCAGGCTGTCCATGACACTGGGGCTGCTCTTGTGTTATTGCTACAAGGCTTTCTGTTGGCTCCCCAGCCTTGGGAACCTGCCCACCATCCTTAATTGGCTGGCTAACGCTCTCCCTGTCCTCTAATTGGCCATCCTAACAGAAATTGCATCAGGCATCAAACCCTAATGCAAGATGGATTCAGGACCAAGAAATTCACCCGATGTTGGGATCTTGACCCCAAAACAAAAATCCAATTTTGTTTCTCTCTCCACAGATGCTGCCTGACCTATTGAGTATTTACAGCATTTTCTGTTTTTATTTCTGATTGCTTCTGGATAAGTACTTTTTAAAATGTACTCCCTGTTGTAATATAGAAAACACATTTGCACACAGCAAAGTTCCAGAAACAGCAATGTGTTACGACCAGTTAATCTGTTACAATGATGTTGGTCAAGGGATAGATATTAGCCACAACAGGGAGAACTCCCCAGTGCTTCTCCAAAATAGTGCTTCAATATCTTTACATCCACAAGGTGGGGTCTTGGTGAACACCTCATTAGAAATAAAAACAAAAAAACTGCGGATGCTGGAAATCCAAAACAAAAACAGAATTACCTGGAAAAACTCAGCAGGTCTGGCAGCATCGGCGGAGAAGAAAAGAGTTGACGTTTCGAGTCCTCATGACCCTTCGACAGAACTTGAGTTCGAGTCCAGGACAGAGCTGAAATATAAGCTGGTTTAAGTTGTGTGTGTGGGGGGTGGAGAGATAGAGAGACAGAGAGGTGGAGGGGGGGGGGGGGATGTGTGGTTGTAGGGACAAACAAGCAGTGATAGAAGCAGATCTGCTGACCTTACCTGGTCTGGCCTATGTGTAATTCCAGACCTACAGCAATGTGGTTGACTCTTAAATGCCCTCTGAAATGGCCTAGCAAGTCACTCAGTTCAAGGGCAATTGGGGATGGGCAATAAATGCTGGCCTTGCCAGCAATGCCCACATCCCATCAAAGAATAAATAAATGTTATACTGTTCAGCATAGGCTTGAAACTCTCTGACTTGTTTGACCCACCATGTATCTTGTATCTTACACAGCTTCTGCAGCAAGTTCCCTTTCCTCTCCTGGATTGATTTCTTTGCAGTGAATGTATCTTTGTTTCCCAGCCATGTTGCATTTTTCTCCTGTAGCAGCTCCTTATTGTTTTCATTTTCACTGAACCAATCTCAGTGGTTTCTTTTCTGCGTTCCCAGGGCATTGTTGGCAGCTTCTAGGACTGGTATTTGAAAGTTGACCAAATCTGAGCCTGAATTGGTTGCAGCACTCCGCAGGTGCCAGTTTTTGCACATTTAGCTCTCTTGGGGGTCTAGTCCATGTTGGTTTTCTTTCCGGTGAGATTGTAAATTTCATCTTGGAGCGCAGTGTCCTGTGGTCTGTAGAGCACTCCACTCCTCTCATAACCCTGGTGATCAATGCATCTTTTACACTGCTCTGCCGGGTGATGATAAAGTCAATTTGATGCCAGTGTTTTGAACTTGGGTGCATCCGAGTGTTTTCGAACTTTGCCTTCAGTCTAAAAGATTGAATATGAGACATACCTAAAGCCTACAGTCAATTCAAAACCATCAACAGAAATAACCAACAGTTCCTGAATAGGTTTTGGTATAGTGAAGCTAAGGGGCCATCTGAGAAAGCAATTAAAATATTGCAGGAACCAAGCATCAGACACAGATTTAAGTCTGACTCATTCCTCAAGACAATGCCTGGTTTATATTTCAAATAATGCTTGGCAGTTAACTGTCAGTTGCCATCAATTGGTGCATTCTCTATGGCGATGCCTCTACCAATCAGAGTCCACTTGCCAACCTATCAGCTCTCTTCTCACACAGTATAAATGGATGTTTTCCCCTTATATTGGCATTCTCGCGAAGTGTCCTGATGAATGCAAGATGAAAAGCTTCGATATGGCTCTTCTCCAAAATGACAATTAAAGAAGCCAAGGAAATAGTGGATTCTGCTGACAAACCAAGTGATTAAGAACAAGTGAACAACAGAATTGGGAAACATAGGCAGGACATAATGGTATAACAATATGGGTCACATGAGCACTTAATCTCAATTGACATTATCTGTCAATCATATAAAGTAAGCTCATAATCGAAGCCTAAACTGCCAGTTATGGAGGCCAAACAAATGGTACTCATATCCCAACGAGATTTATGTATAAGGTCATATCAATAAAGAGCACTGCTGTCCGAGATTACAGCAACAGGAAGGAGCTCACCTCAAGGAGGAGGACAATAATCAAAGAAGAAGCAGTCCTAAGCATGATGGACTGGGCACCAGTAGACCTCAGAAAGATTGTATGAACTTGTGCTGATCGATTAAATAAAGTTGTTTCGCCTTAAACCAATTTGTTTTGTGACGCACTTTTCCAAACTTATTATCCAGAGTTCAATTCTTAAGGGTACCATTAAGGAACAGTGTCTGGATGGCACACTGGGGGGGGGGGGGGGCCGAACAGCTGGTTTTATACTGGTCAGTCCCGCCTTTAGCCAGTCTGTCCATTGTCCGGTGCCAGATGGTTTCACATCTGGTGTTTTGACCCTTCACCCACTTACCTCAGTGAAGCACTGGCAGGGGTCTGTGCTTGTTCTGTTCCCCATCTGCAGCAGGCCTTTTGATATGACGGGGATGCAAACAACAGTTCTGTTTTCATATTGTCCCTCCCCTCCCCCAGCTGTATCTCCAGTCTCCAACTATGACACGGCGCCTCGCTACGGTGTCTGGTTTTGATGGTCTCTGGTGCTGGCCACCTGATGGTGTCCACATTCCTGCAAGAGGGGCTTGAAACCATGATTTTCTGCCTCAGAAGGGAGTGTTAACTAACCCCCTATTGCACTGTTTGTGAGAGGGGGCAAGAACAAAATGCAGGTTCCACGCCCTCCATTAGGGACACGAGACAGTGAGATTTCCCACTGGAGACCGGTATTTGCCTCTTCCCAATCCTACAGGGAAAGTCAACAACTTCCCATAGGAATAATTGCAGACGTAAAGATGATGCAGTGCAGGATTCAGTGATATTGGCACATGAATCCACTGCACGGCCAGATTACTGCGACAATTGCTTCTACAAATCTGTTCCGTGACGATCTCTGAAACGTTCTTCTAGATTTCACTGGCAGATTACTCGGGGAGGGGGATCCCTAAGCGCACCCAGGCAGGCTGGAGGGGGGCAACATGCGGCAAAGCGATTTGGGACGAAAATCACATCACACCCTCAATGAAACAAGACATCGATCCCACCATCCTGAATAGACAGGGTTATATCATCATTGATCTGAATCTAATGTGGTTACCATGGTAACTGAGAAAACGTGACCTTTAGTCAGACAGACAGATAAGAGCAGGGCAACGATCAAAGAGGTGATGTGCAGGCGAGCAGTGTGTGTGAATTCTCCCAACCCTGCGGCAAACTTCAATGCTTGGATCAGAATAGAACTGACTACCAAGATCAGACTGATTTTGTGTTTTTCCCTTAGATAGATGAGGTCTATCCTTGGCCGCAAGATTAATCTTTAATCCTGCTGAATCAGTCACATTAGGTGACACCTTTAACATTGTAAAATGTCCCAAGATGCTTCACAGGACCCTCACCAGACATAAATTAATTAATACAGAAACACTTCTGTGTCTGTCTCAGTACTCTTGACTCCATGTATGACTTAAATCTGGCCCTGCTCTCTGATTATGCTACTGAGGAATACATCTTAGCTGGTATAGTTGACCGGACATTTGTCTCCTCACTATTGGTTGCTGCGGCCGAACTCCCCCATTCCAGTACCCAACGCAACCAATTCTAAAGGCAACAGAGCAGATCCTCTATCAGAAGGGCCCAGTCATCTTGGTTTATTGCAGGTATCTGGTCTGTCTGTACACTGCAAGCCACTGTCCTTATACTGGAGGCCAATGCACACAAGCAATGGGTAACAGACCTTCATTCACCCCCCCCCCCAATTAGAAAATTAAGCTGGAAATCATGTGAGCCAATGACGAAAGTGAGAAGTGTGGAGAAGTGTTGATTCCAATAAATTGTGAAACTGGCAAGATGTTAGGTCTGTTAATGAGCACACTTTAAACAAAGTGAAGGGACAGCAGTGTTTACAGGAAAAAAGAAAGTGTGATGGGTAACAGTTCAAAGTGCCTGTTTATCTGGCAAGACTCGCACCAGCTGGCATGATGGTAACATTAGAATTGGGTTGAGGTTGTCCTGTGCGATGAGAGAAAATGGGAATAATCCCTTCAATAACAAGTGCAATACTGCACCTTCTACAGATAAATTTCCCACTCTTCCTTAGGATTCTCAATTTAAAACAAATTTAATTTCAAACCACTTCCTCAACTAGCAGCATTGAATACTATTTGTGCAAAGTGCGGAATTCCAAGCATGAGTCCTCATTCTTCTTCATGTGTGGCACTCTTGTCTCTGCATCTTGGTTCTGCATTCAAGACTCACTCCAGAAATGGGAGTAGAATAATCAAGGCTGGCATTCCAGTGCAGTAAAGGGAGTGCTGCAGTGTCCTTCTTTCAGATGAGACATTAAACCGAGACCCCATCTGTACTCTCAGGTAGATGCAAAATGGACAGGGGTGTTCTCCCTAGGGTCCTGGCCAATGCTTATCCTTCAATCAACATCTCAAAAACAAATTATATGGTCATTATCACATTGCTGTTTGTGAGAGTTTGCTGTGTGCATTTGGGTTGTTTTTACTACATTACAACAGTGACTGCACTCCAAAAGTACTTCATTGGCTGTAAAGCACTTTGAGACGTCCGGTAGGCCTGAAGAGCACCATATAAATGCATATAATATAATTTCTCTCTTTTTTTCTTCATTATAACCTCAGTCCCTTTCCAACTGCGCGAGAGGAGTACACATCTACCAATTCGCTAATCTCAATGGTACAAATGTAGACCCAACAGAAAGTGGGTTTCACCACTAGGTTAGTGAGCTGGATTCTGCAATGTGTACAGGAAATGACTAAAATATAGACACTCCTGTCCTCCAATCTGCAAGAAACCAGCGGTATTGTGAAAGCACTACAGAGACAGGCCGAGGCTTGTTTTAATGCAGCGAGGCAGGCCAATGTTTGGAAGGCTGCCATTCCTGGAGAGGCAGGAGGAGATGGGTACATACTCAGATTTCCCCACATGGTGGCAGGAAATTTTTTTTAACAAAAAGGCAGCTCCACATCTAAAGCCGCAAAAGCCTCTTCAAACACCTCCAATTGGCATCAGGAATATACAAGAGTGTTCTAAAGAGATCCTCACCTAAGGTTAGTGTAGCTCGTTTGAACCTATAATTTAACATGTCAAGGCCATCAGCAAATGAGAAAGAGGGAGAACTGATTAATATTTTGACTGAAGACATATCGGAAAAACCCGACATGCTAACCTCTCGTTTCTTTTCAGAGGTCACTGGGCTTGTTTTTATTTCAACTCTGGTTCTTAAGTAACCTTGTTGATAACAAGCAGCCTGTCCCATCAGTATAGCTACAAGACTGACCATTACCGTACCTCATTTTCTGGGAAGCACTTTGGGTTGCCCTCATCTCATTGAAATGTAAAATATTCTTAGAAGGCTTGATTGGGAAGATGCTGAGAAGCTGTTTCCTGCGGATGGAGAGTCTGGAACGACATAGTCTCAGGATAAAGGACTGGCCATTTAGAATTGTGATGAGGAAATGTACTCAAAGAGTTGTTAATCTTTGGTATTCTCTACCCCAGCATGCAGTTTTGGTGTCCTTTGGTGTAAAGGAAAGTTATACTTGCCTTGCACAGTGAAGGTCCTATGATGAAAGGCTGAATAAATTAGGCCTAAATTTAGAAGAATGAGAGTTGGGCCTTAGTGAAACATACAAGATTCTGAAGGGGCTTGACAGGGCAGACACTGAGAGGTTGTTTCCTCTGGCTGGGGTATCTAGAACATGGGGGCTCAGTCTCAGAATAAGGGGCTGATTATTTAGGGCTGAGATGAGCAGAAATTTCTGACTTACAGGGTTGTGAATCTTTAGAATTCTCTATCTCAGACTGTTGTGGATGTTCCAAAGTTAAATGTATTTAAGACTGAGATAGACAGACCTTTTGTCTCTCAGGGAAATCAAGGGATATGAGGGGGTGGGGATGGGAGCTGGAAAGTGACGTTAAGGCAGAGGATCAGCTATAATTCATATTGAATGGTGCATAGTCTCAACACCCTGTATGGTTTACTCCTGCTCCTATTTCTTATATTCTTAATGTTAGCTGGGCAGAATGTCAAGTGAAAATAGCAAACTGATGCATCAATATTTTCAACTGCAATTTTTCGGCAGGACTGCATGAGGGCTTGTAACTTGAGACAAATTTCAGGTCAATGAAAAGACAAGAAACATTAGCAAAAATATGCTTTCCAGAGGAGGGAGGCTTTCGCTAAAATTTGATACAAAGAAGTTTTCTTTTTAAAAAAAAACTTCTGAAAATAATAAGGTTGAAAGCAGAAAAGTAATTCCTGTACAGTAATTGTTGTCTCGATAAAGTCTGAAGCCTAGTGTTTGCTCTGATAAACTGGGGCTACATCCTGATGCACTGTAAACATTTGGATCATTAGCCTTTGGGAGAGGAGTCAATTTCTGAGGAGCCACATGAGAGCTAATTTTGGCACCATGCTCTCAGGACTCAAACTAGAATCAAACTGTTATGTAAAAGGGGTGGAAAACTTGCAATTCTTGCCAGGTACAACGTTCTTTTTTTCTGGCTTTTGAACTTAGAGAAGTTAACCATAGGCGATTTAATGAACAAATATGTGCTTGTATTCCATTGAGAAAACCCTGCCAGTGCTGTACTAGATATTAAGTAATTTAGAAGCATAGAATTCCAGCATAGGAGGCCATTCAGTCCACTCTGTATGTGCTATCTACAGTAATCCCATTCCCCTTCCTTGTACACTGCAGGTTTATTGGGTGCCTCACTAAATGTCAACAGTTCTTGTGGTAACGGATTCCATGTCTTAATAGTCCTTAGGACGGGAAGTTTGTAAGCCTCCCCATTATGCGTCTTGTCCTGATTCCAAATTTATGGCTCTTGCTACAATGGAAATAATCTTTCATCTTTAACTCTTAAAAACTCTTGATCAGGTCTACTCTTTACCCACTCTGCTCCAGGAATCAAAGCCTGAGTTTTCAAACCTCTGATAATTAGGTCCTCTTTTTATAGTATTCTGTCTAGTGAATCTATGTTGGTTCTTCTCCATTCTTTCTAGAATGGAATACCCAATACAGCACACAGTACTCCAACTGTCATCAAACCAATGTCTTGTATGGATCCATCAGCAACATCTTCCTTTGCATTTAAAAATATCCAAATTCCAACTGCTCTTCCTTCAGAAAACCAACACAACTGCTAGTGAAGATGTATCTACAGCTGCCAGTGTTTCTATATCCCCATGCTATTAAGAATTTTGCTTTTTATGCTATAAAGTATTACTGTTCTCTCAAAACAGGCAATTTCATATTCATCAGCATAACGTAGCTTTACCAGAATAATACCCAGACGTAAAGGGTTAAATTACAAGGAGCGATTACACAAATTATGATTCTATTCCCTGAAATTTAGCAAGTTAAGGGGGGGAATTTGACCAAAGTTTAAGGGAAGAATTTTCCCCCCGTTAGGGGGGGAAGTGATGGAGCAGGCGCGGGCTGGGTGCACCTCCGATCGGTGCCCCAGATTGGGGACGCGCCCCCATTTTACGTGGGCGGGCCAATTAAGGCCCACCCAGCGTTACATCCGCCAGGAAGCGCTACGTGCTCCCTGTGCAGGCGGAGGTGGGGATTCCCTCAGCCGCGAGTGCACTCTTCCTCACATGCGCTTGAAAGAGTGAACTCATTTCCCTGAGGCTAAGTGCTGCCTCAGGGAGATCGGCTCCACATTTAAAAATGGTAAAGGAGCAAAAACAAAATTTCCTTGACATGTCCCCACATGTGACACTGTCACATGAGTTGGGGCATGTCCATCACTTTAACTCTAACTTTTATTAAATTTTTTAAACCCTCATGAAACCTCATCCCCCCCTGTGGATGAGGGTTTATGCTTTCTCTGAAGCCCGCCAGGGCTCCTGGCCTGCCCGCCAACGTTAAGGTTGGACGGGCAGGTCCATTAATCGCCTCAATTACTTTTTAAATGGCCTCAATAGGCCGTTGGCAGGTTGGCAGTCACACAGCTGATTTGGCTGCGTACCCGCCGACCTGGTAATGGAAATGACGCGGGGTGACGTCAGGAGTTCCGCATGACATCGTCCCGTGTCTGCGAGCAGGCCCCACACCCCCGGCTTGCCAACCTAAAGATCCTGGCCTAAGATATTAAGGAGAACGGATAGGATAGATTGAGAGAAACTATGGGCAGAACTTTTCCTTCAGCGTGCAGGGGCGGGTCCGACACGCTGATGCGTAAAATGATGTGCGATGACATCATTGCGCAGTCCCGCGATATTTATGTCCATTAAGAAATTAATTGAAGTACTTGTTAACACTGCCTGTCCAACCTTACGGTTGGCGGGCAGGTGAAAAGGCCAAGCAGCCTTCGCGTTTTTTAGGAACCCTCATCCACACGTGGGATCAGGTTACCTAAAGCTTTCATTCAATAAATAAAACGTTTCTCATAAATATAAAAACAAGTCCCACGAGGGGACATGTTTAAACAAATTTGTAAACCTTTTACTTATTGTTAGTATCAATTCAATCTCCCTTAGGCAGCTCTGTACATGCGCGTAAGAGCGCTGGCCCCAACTCTGCCTCCTCCCCCCGCCCACACGGGTAGCGGCCACATATTATGCTGGGTGGGCCTTAATTCACCCGCCTGTGTAAAATGGCGGCGATCGGCTCCACACCCCCCGCCGTCCACTCTCACCAAGCCCACCCACCATATGAAAAGTCTTGCCTTATGTTTGCTGGTTGGAGAGTCTAGGACCAAGGGGTATAGACTAAAAAATTCGAGCCAGATCTCTCTGGAATGCAATTAGAAATCACTTTGACACCGAGAGGGTGGTAAAAGTTTGGAACACTCTTCCACAAATAGAAAAATTGTTCATTTTAAACCTGAGATTGACAGATTTTTGTTATCCAAAGCTATTACAGGACATGGGTGAATGCGAGTTTATGGAGTTAGGTTACAGATCAGCCATGATCTCACTGAATGGAACAGAAGCAAGGGGCTAGATGGCCTCCTGTTCCTATCCTCCTTCGTTCAATTACATTTGCTATAAATCGGCTGTGATCGCCTGCAAATCTCTGGCATTCTTCCTCACATTTTCTGGGCTCTCGGCCTTGGTCTCTCGATCTACTCTCGACAAGACTTGGCCAAGAATCCTCATATATGAATATAATATCCACCTTTCAGGTCAATACAATACGGATAATAACCAGCCATCACATGCTTTGCTCCAGTTGTCAGAAGTCTTTCCCTCAAATAACATCCTTTGCAATGCAGTAAAGAGGAAGAGCAGGAAGACATTCTGAATTGCAACTTTAACACCCCACGGCCTGGACTGGCTATAAAAGTGGACCAAGACACAGATAGGTAACAGGCAAGAGGTAGGCAGCATGTGATTCCCCCTGTAACACCACTCACTTCATCCCTGCCTACCTCTGTTCCACACCCCAGCTGTGCCATTAGTGCCTCCCTTCTAAATTCACCAGTTTTAAAAGCATGAGCTGAGTCAGGTAGTACATTCGATTAGACACTTCTCTTCTACCTGTGTTCAAGTCCAACTATTTACAGCAAGGCAAACTCATTCTAGAGATGGCTCAGTCAGGGGAGTTTTCCCTAATGTCCTTTCTAATATTTATGCTTCAATCAACATCACATCTTCAGATTATCTGCTCATTATCACATTGCTGTTCATGTGAGCTTGCTGTGTGCAAATTGGCTGCTACATTTCCTACATTACAGCAGTGACTACTCTTCAAAAATTCTTCATCAGTTGTAGAATGTATTAGTGTATTGGGAGGTCATGAAACATGTTACAAATGCAAATTCTTTTTTCTTTCTCCATCTCATTCCTGAAATTCTGAAAACTGTCCTTTTATTTGTTGGGGAACAATTTTCTTAATTGCCTGTTTCAGCCAATCAAAAGCTCAGACTTTGAAGATCTAGGGAGCAAGGGTTGATCTTTGGCATATTTTAACCAAAATGGTTGCCAAACAGGCTGCAAAGCCACTGGTGGTAGTTGAGTGGTCAGCGTAGGAGGTTAAAATTTCAACAGTGAGTGTCGAAATGCTGTATAACAGTCAACTGGATTTGGCGTTCTCTAAACAGGCCAAGAACCCCTGTAAACACATGAAATACATAAAAGCCAATGATCACTGATAAAATATTGCCCTTCAATCCCCACGGGTATTTCTGTAAATATTGCAGCCAGCGGAGTTTGAAGTTTCCAGTGACAGACCTATCGCAACCAGAGCTCACAACATGCTGTCCAATGCCCACAATTATATCGTTGGCCTGGGAGTTTTTCCCACACTCAAAGCTGATGTGGCATGGAAAATTATGCACTTAAAAATATGCTTCATTGAAAATCTTGCAACTAATTCCAAAACAAGAAGACTCTAGCCAAGTGTCAGTTCTGACAAATGGTCATCGACCTGAAACATTAACTCTATTTCCCTCTCCAGAGATGCTGCCAGACCTGCTGAGTATTTCCAGAATTTTGTTTTAATTACAGGTTTCCAGCATCTAGTTTTTTTTTACTCTTTCAGACCTG
Source organism: Carcharodon carcharias (assembly GCF_017639515.1). NCBI lineage: Eukaryota > Metazoa > Chordata > Chondrichthyes > Lamniformes > Lamnidae > Carcharodon > Carcharodon carcharias. The sequence goes on along the minus strand of NC_054489.1, from coordinate 43,338,029 downwards.
ATTTCAGCCCTGATGCAAAGCTCTAGCAAATTGGAGCTGATCCAGACAAACGTGGCCAGTGGGCTCATCGCCAAAGCAGTGGCTTTCCATTTTGCTAAACTACAGCCCAAGCCAATCTCCTCAAGGCGTTGTGCTCATCCCTCCCATCCAGGCCAGAATGGGGGAGACACTCCAGAGTGCTGAGCTGGAGGCTGAATAGAAACATCTGCAGTTTCTTCTTCATAATCGGGTTCCGCAAGGATCAGTGTTTGGGCCCCAGCTGTTCACAAACTATATCAATGATTTGGATGTGGGGACCGATTGTAATATTTCCAAATTTGCTAATGATACAAAGCTAGGTGGGAATGTAAGTTGCGAGGAGGATGCAAAGAGGATTCAAGAGGGCTTGGACAGGCTAAATGAATGGGCAAGAACATTGCAGATGGAATATAATGTGAATAAGCATGAAGTTATCCACTTTGGTTAAAAAAAAAACAGAAAGGCAGAGCATTTTTTAATGATGAGAGTTAGGGAAATGTTGATGTCCAAAGGAACCCGGGTGTCCTTGTTCATGAGTCACTACAAGCTAGCATGAGGGTGCAGCAAGCAGTTGGGAAGGCAAATGGTATGTTGGCCTTCATTGCAAGGTAATTTGAGTACAGGTGTAAAAATATCTTGCTCCAATTCTATGCAGCCCTGGTGATAACTCACCTGGAATATTGTGTACAGTTTTTGTCTACTTATCTAAGGGAGGATTTATTTGCCAAAGAGGAAGTGCAACAGATGTTCACCAGACCAATCCCTGGGATGGTGGGATTGTCTTATGAGTATAGATTGGGGAAACTGGGCCTGTATTCTCTAGAGTGTCAAAGCATGAGAGGTGATCTCATTGAGACTTATAAAATTCTTACCGGGCCTGACAGGGTAGATGTGGATAAGATGTTTCCCCTGTTGGCGAATCTTTGGAATTCTCTACTCCAGAGGGCTGTGGAAGCTGAATCATTGAACATGTCAAAATAGAAAGCGATAGAAATTCCCACCAATGCAGCTGGTGGAACTTAAATTCAATTAACAAATCTGGAATTAAAACTAGTCTCACTAATGGTAACCATTTCACTGTTGCTGATTATTGTAAAAACTTAGGTTCACTAATGTCCTTTAGGGAAGGAAATCTGCCATTCTTACCTGGTCTGGCCTACATGTGACTCCAGGCCCACAGCAATGTGGTTGCCTCTTAACTGCTTTCAGTTCAAGGGCAATTAGGGATGGACAACAAAAGCAGGCTTTGCCAGTGACACCCACATCCCAAGAAAGAATTAAAAAAAGGTGAAGAGAGAAACAGAGCTCACATTTCAAGGAATTGACCCTTCATCAAAACTGGAAATGGTTAGAAATGTAATGTGCTTTAACCAGGCACAGAGGCAGGGGATGGAGAGGGAAAGTTGGTTAAACCCCATTTTCTGTTGAAGGGTCATGAGGACTCAAAACGTCAACTCTTTTCTTCTCCGCCGATGCTGCCAGACCTGCTGAGTTTTTCCAGGTAATTCTGTTTTTGTTTTGGATTTCCAGCATCCGCAGTTTTTTGTTGTTTGTTTTTAAACCCCATTTTCGTCCATCCAGAGGGTTCATGATTTCCAGTGAAGCTCTGACACACTAAGCTGCAGTGCGTCAGGCAGTGGCCTGTGTCCATGGCTCCATGCGCAGAACCTCCACTCTGTACTGTGGAAATGAGTGACAGAGCAGAAGCCAAGAATCAGGGAGGGAGGAAAATCAAAGACACACCTCAGTCAGTCGTACAGCTCCTAGCAACTGTTCACGATGGAGAAGCTGGGGAGAAGCCATCGCTTTGACCAAGAATTGTCAAAGCAGCCACATGCAGCAGCATCTCAAAACAAATACTGTTTGAGATGTTTAATAATAAAAATAAAACGCTGTTTATACAGCATCGTTCATGACCTTTGGATGTCCCAAAGTGCTTCACAGCCAGTGAAGTACTTTTGAAGTGTAGTCACTGTTTGTAATGTAGGAAACACGACAGCCAATTTGTGCACAGCAAGCTTCCACAAATAGCAATGTGACAATGAGCAGGTAATCTATTTTTATTGATCAACAGATGAATATTGGTCAGGACATCAAGGAGAATACCTCTATTCCTGGTGTGTCACAGGGTGAGTTTAAACTTGCCATTAATACAGGCTCACAAAATTACATTTTGGATTCCCTTTGATAATCACTTAGTTCAAGTCCCTTGTACAGAACAGCCACAGGAACGGGTTCAATCTTTGATCACGTCTGCTGGGTTCTTGACACTGGAATAAGTTGGAGTTAATGCAATGTGCCTCTCTCTTGGTGAATAGCTTGTTAAATAGCCTAATGTCCAGCCTCACACACCAAAAATGGGCACTTGGAGTGAGCTAAAGGAGAGTTGTCCCTGTGCTGTCGAACAATCTCTCAGTGACAGCTCCTTCTGGGGAGGAGAAGATTGGAATCCTATTTCCAATTCATTGTCTTCTGGTTATTATTAGTGCAGTGAATCATCAAAGACAGGCCTCATAAATCATGGCATTGTTTGAACAGTTCAAATAAACTCTTGGGTAGAAATTTAAAAGCAGCTCTCACTACTGAGCTGACTGGGTCCAGTAACACCGTGAGAAAAACTTTACACTTGTATTGTTACCTGACCACCTTTCTTGGGAATGTCCCAAATTACTTCAATTGAAATGGGAATTGTATTGTGCATTAACTGTTCTTTTGTGTGCAGAGCAAGATCCCACAATTAGTGAGACAAATGGCCGGTTAAATATTGTGCTTTGTGAGCCAGGTGTGGAGGTCTTGTGGTGTCGTGGGAAGCACCCTTGCCTCTGAGCCAGAATATCTGGGTTCAAATCCCACCCCAGGACTTGATAGATAAAGAAGATGCATCCATAACGTAGTCAAACGGGTTGAGTATTATCTTGTTAATCCTTCCAACATATGCCAATGGCAGGCAGCAAGAATGGGAGAGATTCCTGGTCAGCCATGTGATGGAAAGGAAATGAATATTCATAGCTCTGGATTGCAACATGCATGTAAAAGTGTATGTTGCCACAGCAACTCAGAGGGGCGGGGTGGTGGTGGTCTGGAAAGCTGGTGTGGATCTGATTGTTGCCAACAGTGCAGGGTTTGACCCCTGCTCCAGTTGGGGTGGGATTGGGACCTGCTTTCTTCGCCCTACTGGTGATGGAGGGTGTGGCACTGTGGGTGGGGCCTGCCTTTGGGCAGGGAACTGAAGATGAGCTCAGTGACCATATTTCAGCATTCCATGTGTGTAGCAGTTACTACCAAAGTCAAACACGATCAGTTAAACCCCTCAGCCAGATCAGGTCAGATTCTCTGCATGTGATCTTTGAGAGTTCATCCACATTCCGGGTGCAAAAGCATTCAAGCCCTGGATAAATATTGTTTCACCCAAGCCTGCAATATTGTGTCTAATGACCCGAAAATCTTGAAATCTCAAAATTTCCACTACCTGTTGAAAAAATACTTCCTGGCAGCACCCTTAAATAGCTTAGCTCAAATTTTAAGATCGCACCCCTCATTCCAAATTCCCCCAGAGGAATATTTTTGTTGTAACTACCGTATCAAATCTTTTTATCATTCTAAACATCACAATTATAAATCCATGAAATACAAAAATGGAACAAATGACCCTGAGCACCTGTCAAATAATAATAAACACACAAGACTCGGGGGGGAGAGCAGGAAGGAGGGGAGATGACAGGTGTTGGACTAGTCAACTCTAGCATTGCTTTGAGAATGGATTGGCAGTGAGTATACCTTGGGCTGTCTCCCTGCTAATATTCTCTCTCGTAAAAGGTCTGGCTCCGCTTACTGTCTCTTCTTCCATATCAGGCAGCCGTGTTGTGAGGGACCATAGCCCAGTGTGTTAAAACAGCTAAGCACAGCAAGATGACCAACGTTCCCCTACTTTTAAATGTTGACCTCCCTACCTGCACACCTATGACTGAGGCTTGATTGCCCTATACCGGGGCTGGTCAGATACTGGAGCAGGCAATGCAAATAGAAACATAGAAAAATAGGAGCAGGAGTAGGCCATTCAGCCCTTCGAGCCTGCTTCGCCATTCAATATGATCACGGCTGATCCTCTATCTCAACGGCATATTCCTGCTTTCTCTCCATACCCCTTGATGCCTTTAAAGTCCAGAAATCTATCTTTCTCTTTCTTAAACATATTCAGTGACTTGGCCTCCACAGCCTTCTGTGGTAGAGAATTCCACAGGTTCACCACCTTCTGAATGAAGAAGTTTCTCCCCATCTCAGTCCCAAATGGCCTACCCTGTATCCTGAGACTGTGACCGCTTGTCCTAGATCCTCCAGCCAGAGGAAACATCATCCCTGAATCCAGTCTGTCCAACCCTGTCAGAATTTTATACGTTTCAATGAGATCCCCTCTCGTTCTTCTAAACGCCAGTGAATACAGGCCCAGTCAAACCAATCTCTCCTCATACAACAACCCTGTCACCCCAGGAATACATTCTTCTACTTGCTAATGTGCATAACAATTATTAACATGCACTTTTCCTCCAAAGCAATCATTTCTCTTACTCATCCTGTATCACTGATCTCATACTATGGCAATGAATCGGCTCACAGTACCTCAGTCAAATGTCCATTTGTCAAGTACCAGCCTATGGGTTGTGCCAATCATTCAACTATTTGACTGTGTGGAGCATTATCCCTGAGGTTTATCCTGTGAAGAGTCAGCTGTGGCACTGTGGGTAACTCCTTTGCCCAGAGGGTCATCAGTTCAAGTGCCAAAGACCAGAGCACATAACCTAGGCTGACATTTTATGAAATACTGAGGAAGCATTTTGGATGAGATGTCAAACTGAAGCCTCGCCTGCTCTCGTGTGGATGCAGAAGACCCCACAGCAATATTCCGGAGAACAGAGGAGTTCCCCCTGATATTCCATCCAATATCTATCCTTCAGTCAACATCACTAAAACAGATTACCTGCTCATTATCACATTGCTGTTTATGGGAGCTTGCTGTGCACAAACTGTATGCTGTGTTTCCTATATCACACTAGTGACTGCACTTCAATCGGATAAAGTGCTTTGGTCCTGAAGTTGTGAAAGGAGCTATATAAATACAAGTTCCTCTACCCACACACACACACACACACACACCATTAAATACAATTGGAAAATTCAACTCAGGCTAAGGGATTAAATAAAACAAGAGTTTCCTGATTTCTAGAGCTCAGTCCCAGAGCCTGTGATGAATTCCTTGCCTAGGAGCTCAAGCCAGGCCATTCTTTTAAAATATAGAAAGGAAAAGGAACATACAGCGTGGAACAGAAGAATTGCACAGCTGCAAGCCAGCTGGAGTTCTGCTGAATCAAGCAGAACTGAGACTGTTAGCTCGATAGGATCCTGCAATTAATTAGCCCTACAAGTCCAGTCAAGCAGCATGTCGAATGGGGTAACACATACCCTGGCCCCCCCAAGCCTCACTCCTGGAGTTCGGTTAGCAGCAGTTTCTAGGTGGGCGACCATTCTGTTTGTGGTGTTACCAGAGCCCCAGCTGTGGGGGTAGGGGGTATCACTGCAAGACTTCACTGCAGGATAACTGGGCCAACTGAACCAGCTGAGGGTATTAAACTTTCCAAAAACATCTCATTTCGGTTTGGTCTTTTCCTGGCAGCCAAAATGATTTGTGCATCTTGGTGGCCCCACTGGGAGCAGTGTGGCAGCTTCCTGCAGATATAAACTTTTTACAGTCACAGCCTTGGTCTCTCATGGCTTTGGGTTATTGTGTAACATGAGCAATATTCTTCACCGTGTCGCTCCACTGAAATCAATGGGAGAGGCACAATACAAGCGATTGAGTTGATGCCACTCAATCTACACCATTGGAAAAGACAAAATGATTCACCCCTCCCCATGACTTCCTGATATTTGATTAGGATGCATTAATTGGAGTTGGTCACTTCACCAAAGAGGAAATAAGAGGTGAGGCACCTGGGAAACCACATTTATTATCCACCCCGAGTGCAGTGAGTGTCTAGTGTGGGACCTGAAGCCAAATCAGGCAAGGGTAGAAAATGAAAGGGTATTTATTGATGCAGACTGAATATGGAGCTGCAATGTCTGTTTCTTTTCTTTGAAATGTTATATTCACCCACTTCCTCTCAAGACACTGACTTATGAGAACAAATTCTGGACTAAGCAATAGTCACTCTCCAAATCAAGCTCACTCCTTCCAGAGCTTACATACGATCATTCCAACACAGGCGCCATGTTATAATCCACAAGTCAGGTAGTGAAGGATGATACTGGGGCCAATCTTTACCCAGTCTTACATTTATTTACAGAGTGAAACATTACAAGCATACACCTCCTAACTCAACCACTCCACAGGTTCAATAAATATCTCATTATATGTGCTCAGTTTGGGTTTCGCCAGGGCCACTCAGCTCCTGACCTCATTTCAGCCTTAGTTCAAACATGGACGAAAGAGCTGAACTCCAGAGATGAGGTGAGAGTGACAACCTTTGACATCAAAGCAACATTTGACCAACTGTGGCATCAAGGAGTCCTAGCAAAACTGGAGGCAATGGGATTAGGGGGAAAAATCTCTGCTGGTTGGAGTCATACCCAACACAAAGGAAGATGGTTGACCTCCAACAGCCACAATCATTTCACTTCCAGGGTCTCACTGCAGGAGTTCCTCAGGGTAGTGTCCTCGGCCCAGCCACTTTCAGCTGCTTCAACAATGAACTTCCTTTCATCATAAGGTCAGAAGTGGGGATGTTCGCTGATGATTGCACAATGTTCAGCGCCATTCACTGCTCCTCAGATACGGAAGCAGTCCATGTCCAAATGCAGCAAAACGTGGACAATATCCATGCTTGGGCTGACAAGTGGAAAGCAACATTCGTGCCACACAAGTGTCAGGCAATTACAATCTCCAACAAGAGATTGCCACTTGACATTCCACTCCAACCACTGCCACTTGACATTCAATGGCATTATCATCACTGAATCACCCACTATCAAAATCCTGGGGGTTACCACTGACCAGAAACTGAACTGGACTAGCCATATAAATACTGTGGCTACAAGAGCAAGTCAGAGGCTGGGAATTCTGCGGCAAGTAACTCACCTCCTGACTCCCCAAAGCCTGTCCACCATCTACAAGACACAAGTCAGGAATGTGATGGAATACTCTCTGCTGGCCTGGATGAGTGCAGTTCCAACAACACTCAAGAAGCTGAACACCGTCCAGGACAAAACAGCCTACTTGATTGGCACCCAATCCACAAACATTCACTCCCTCCACCACCAACACACAGTAGCAGCAGTGTGTACCATCTACAAGATGCACTGCAACAACTCACCAAGGCTCCTTAGGCAGCACCTTCCAAACCCACAACCACTACCATCTAGAAGGACAAGGGCTGCAGATACATGGGAACACCACCACCTGGAAGTCCCCTGCAAGTCACTCACCATCCTGACTTGGAAATATATCGCCATTCCTTCACTGTCGCTGGGTCAAAATCCTGGCACTTCCTCCTCAGCAGCACGGTGGGTGTACCTACACCACATGGACTGCAGCGGTTCAAGAAGGCAGCTTACCACCACCTTCTCGTAAGTTCAAGGTGAGGGACAGGAGGTTTAGAGGGAATGTGAGGAAAAACTTTTTTACCCAGAGGGTGGTGACGGTCTGGAATGCACTGCCTGGGAGGGTGGTGGAGTCGGGTTGCCTCACATCCTTTAAAAAGTACCTGGATGAGCACTTGGCACGTCATAACATTCAAGGCTATGGGCCAAGTGCTGGTAAATGGGATTAGGTAGGTAGGCCAGGTGTCTCTCACATGTCGGTGCAGACTCGATGGGCCGAAGGGCCTCTTCTGCACTGTGTGATTTGTGATTCTGTGATTCTCAAGAGCAATTAGTGATGGGCAATAAATGCTGGCCTGGCCAACAACGCCCACAACCCACGAAACAAAAACAATCTAATGCCCTCCACCTGCCTATAATTAAACACAATTAATATACAATTAACACTCCACTCCCTCTTCCCCCCGAAACATGTTCCATCTTATACATTAATTCTAATATGGAGTCCCTCCCCCTTGCCAAAAGGCTGAGGCTATTTATTGTTCCATCCCAGTTAATTCCTTCTGGTCAAGTCTATTGAAACAGCCAAAGATATCTTGAAAGATCTGGACAGAACTGGATAGAATTATAGCAGATGATCTTCATTACAGACAAGTAGAACATCTTATTAACTGGCAGAGGAAGTGGCAAACACACTGGCTCAATGAATGGTAATGATGAGGTCAACCGCAATTTAGGGATGACAGCAGAGTCTCACATCCAGTCCTCACAGAGCAGCGAGGGAGGGGGGAGAGTCAGAGAGAGGGATTGAGAGTCAGAGAGGGAGGGATAGAGAGCAGGAGTGAGAGAAGGAGAATAGGAACAAGAGAAGGAGAGGGGGAGTGAGAGACAGAGATAGGGAGTGAAAGACAAAGAGAGGGAGTGAGGGACTGAGATAGGGAGTGAAAGACAAAGAGAGGGAGTGAGAGACAGAGAAAGGAAGCGAGAGACAGAAAGGGGGATCAGGTGGGAGAAGAAAATGTTTTCCACAATTGGAAAAACTTGATTTTGGCTTACAGAAAATTTTTTCAAAATACAATATTATTTTTCCTCTATTTTGCAAATGCCCCCAAATTGTAATCAGTAATTACTGACTTCCAGGTACTCTGGGAACAGGAGGAGAAGAAGTCAGCAGGCAAGGGAGATGGAAGAAGGGGGGTGAAGGGGCAGGTTTAGGGCAGGCGTCAGGAAGTATTCATTTACAGGGAGGATGATGGGCAGCAACAGGAAGGGAGACCAGAGCTAGGGCATTAAAACCATTTACAAGACAGCTGGGATGCAGTAATGGAGTCACTGGGGATCATTTTGTGGGAGGCTTGGATCCTTCACACAGAACCAACCACCTGGTGATTCATGATTTTAGACTATTTGCACAAGATAACAATGTCTTTTAAAAGCTACCTGCCTGCTGCAGTTACCATACAGTTAGGTTTGGCCTGCCACTGCTTTTAGGACTGTGTTTTTCAGCACATGTTCAATAGTGATTTGTTATCTATAATCCATTGCTGAAAGGGAGCACAATAGAGAGGCAAATATTTCAAATAAATTAGCTAAATACTTAATTACTGTCTCTCTTCAGCACCACCTACACTTCTACAGGTTTCCCTCAGGCCTCTGCTTGGTTTCTGTAACTCAAACATTGAAGCCCCCACCCCACAGCCCCTGCACCTGGTAACCAATAGCAAGAGGTGCATCCAGCCAGTCTGCATCCATAACACCGGTTACACAACAGAAACCCGTCACAAGCCGCCAATTCGGTGCCTTCACTTCAGTTCCAGTCGCACGCTTTCATGTTCTAGAATTGAAAATCGGCTGCTGAGGCCTGTGTTCTGGGTTTGACCAGGTTAGAGGAACGATCCAGAATTTTTTGACCTGGCTGCCACTTGACCCCATCTATGACCAACACCAACTTACTTTCAAATGTCGCCTTTAGCATAGTAGAATGTTGCGAGGCATTTTCGCAGGCTCATTATTGACACTGAGCCACATAAGGAAATGTGAGTTCAGGTGATCAAAAAATGGGTCAAAGGGGCCGCTTTCAAGGAGAGTCTTAACATAGGGAAAAGAGGCGGAGGGGTACAGGGAAGGAGTCCCAGAGGACAGCTTTCCCACACACTAGTCAAACAACAGCCTGACAATCATATTCATGGAATACACCTATCAGACAATGCCTCAGGCCCCACTTTCACCATCCCTGCATTTGTCCTGTTCCACTAGCAAGACGGACCCACCAGAGGTGGCAGCACAGCACAGTCAGGAGGGAGTTGCCCCTGGTGTCCTCAACATTGACTCCAGGCCCATGAAGTCTCATCGCAAAGAAGCAAAGATAGGTAAGGAGACATCCTGCTGGTTACCACCTACCAACCTCAACTGATGAATGAATGCTCCTCCATACCAATTCGAAGGAGCATTGAGGGTAGAAAGAGCACAGAACATATTCTGGGTGGGGGACTTCAATGTCCATCACCAAGAGTGGCTCGATAGCACCACTACTGACTGAGCTGGCTGAGTCCTAAAGGACATAACTACTAGACTGAGTCTGTGGTGAGGAAGCCAAGGGGGAAAAACCTACTTGACCTCATCCTCACCAAGCTACCTGTCACAGATGCATCTGTCCATACAGTATTGATACGAGGGACCACCGCAGTCCTTGGGGAGATGAAGTCCTGTCTTCACATTGAGCGCTGAGTGGCACTACCATCGTGCTAAATGGGATAAATTTCAAACAGATCTTAACAACTCAAGGCTGGGCATCCATGAGGCGCAGTGGGCCATTAGCAGCAGCAGAACTGTACTCAACGACAATCTGTAACCGCATGGACCAGCATATCCCCCTATCTACCATTACCACCAACTCAGGGGATCAACCCTGGTTCAATGAAGAGTGCAGGAGGACATGACAGGAGCAGCACCAGTTATACATAAAAATGAGGTGTCAACCTGGTGAAGCTACAACACAGGACTACTTGGCTACAGCATAAGCAGCAAGTGATAGACTGAGCTAAGCGATCCCACAGCCAATGGATCAGATCTAAGCTCCGCAGTGCTGCCACATCAAGTTGTTATTTGTGGTGGACAATTAAACAACTCACTGGAGGAGGAGGCTTCACAAACATCCCCATCCTCAATGATGGAGGAGCCCAGCACAGCAGTGAAATGGACAAGGCTGAAGCATTTGCTGCAACCTTCAGCCAGAAGTGCTGAGTGGATGTTCCTTCTCAGCCTCCTCCGGAGGTCCCCAGCGTCTTCAGCCAATTCAATTCACTTCACGTGAGATCAAGAAATGGCTGATAGCACTGGATAAGGCTACGGGCCCTGATAATATTCTAGCAATAGTACTGACGACTTGTGCCCCAGAACTTGTCACGCCCCTAGCCAAGCTGTTCCAGTACAGCTACAACACTGGTATCTACACAGCTATGTGGAAAATTGCCCAGGTATGTCCTGTCCACAAAAAGCAGCACAAATTCAACCTGCCAATTTGCACCCCATCAGCCTACTCTCAAGTTTCAAAGTCATGAAAGTTGACAGCCTTGGTTCAAACATGGACAAAAGAGCTGAACTCCAGAGGTGAGGCAAGAATGACTGCCCTTGACATCAAGACTGCATTTGACGGAGCGTGGGATCAAGGAAAAGCTGGTGTCAATGGGAATCAGGGGTAAACTCTCCACTTGCTGGAGTCAGACCGAGCACAAAGGAAGATAGTTGTGGTTGTTGGAGGTCACTCATCTCAGTCCAGGGACATTGATGCAGGAGTTCCTTAGGATAGTGTCTTAGACCCAACCATCTTCAGCTGCTTCATCAATGATGAAGCGTAGAATGTTAGAATCATGTCTCTCAAAACTGAATTTTCCTTTTACAAATTGGAAGGATCTGGACATTGGGATGCTAACCTGGGATATTTTTTAAAGAAGGTCATACATTCACCTTAGAACTGTCAGCAAGCAGGCCTCTTCCAAGAAATCACCTGATCTATATGGTACTTGAGGAAGATCCGGTTGTTTGTCTTGAATTACAATCACTTTAATTGACCGGGGAAAAAGCTGAAAAGTAAGGTTGGTAACTTGCTGAAATCACATGTGGTAGAGGAAAAAAACTGTGTGAGAAAAAAAGTTGTGAACCTGCTGGTTTTGAAAACGGTCTTGTTGGGGAAGAGGCTGAGAAAGGAAGGCTATGCTAACTGGCTCCCTCTCTCTACCTTGCCTAAAATTGTGTATGGCTAGCAACCTGAAGCTAGAAAACGCTCATCTGACTGTAACTAGTCTGCATTTGGACCTGCAAATTGGAGACCAGTTGGTGAGCACTCCCAGACATCCACTGGGACCCCTCTTCACAGCGTCAAGACCCTGCAGACTTTATCCTTTATTTTATAATGCCCATCCTCCAAAGCCCATCTCTGCAGAGAGATTCTGTTTGTTCTGTGTGTATGTGTGCGCGCATGTGGGTGCGTGCGTGTAGTATGGTATGTGTGTGTGTGCGCACGCACTGGAGGAATTCTTTAGGAAGAGATTGATAGTTATACTTCATGATTATAATTGTATGTTAACCAGTACTTGCAACTTGTTAAAAGAAGTTCTGTTTTAAAATAAATTAATCATTCTGAGTTTTTGAAAGAAGCCTGATCTTCTGGCTACTAGAAGTATAGAGTATACAATTGGCCATTTTGAAAATTTGAAAATTAATCATTTAAATTAATGGTATGGCCTGCAGAGTAGAGGGGCTTGATAATTTGCGCACTCCTCCCATCACAATCGTAACACCATCCTTCCATCATAAGGTCAGAAGCAGGTATGTTCACTGATGATTGCACAATGTTCAACACCATTTGTGACTCCTCAGATACTGAAGCAGTCCATGTCCAAATGCAGCAAGAACTGGTCAATATCCAGGCTTGGGCTGACAAGTGGCAAGTAACATTCGTGCCACACAAGTGTCAGGCAACGACCATTTCCAACAAGAGAGAATCTAACCATCACCCCTTGACATTCAATGGCAATACCATCACTGCATCCCCCACTATCAACATCCTGGGGGTTAACATTGACCAGAAACTGAACTGGACTAGCCACATAAATATTTTGGCTACAAGAGCAGGTCAGAGGCTAGGAATCCTGTGACCAGTAACTCACCTCCTGACTACCCAAAGCCTGTCCACCATCTACAAGGCGCAAGTCAGGAGGGTGATGGAATACTCCCCACTTGCCTGGCTGGGTGCAACTCCAAGAACACTCAAGAAGCTCGACACCGTCCAGGAATAGCAGTCTGCTTGATTGGCACCCCATCCACAAAGATTCACTCCTTCCACCACTGATTCACAGTGGCAGCAGTGTGTACCATCTACAAGATGCATTGCAGGAACTCACCAAGACTCCTTCAACAGCACCTTCCAAACCTGCAATCTCTACCACCTAGGAAAAGGGCAGCAGATACATGGGAACACCACCACCTGCAAGTCCTGACTTGGAAATATATTGGCCATTCCTTCACTGTCACTGGGTCAAAATCCTGGAATTCCCTTCCTAACAGCACGGTGGGTGTACCTACATCACATGGACTGCAGCGCTTCAAGAAGGCAGCTCACCACCACCTTCTCAAGGGCAATTAGGGATGGACAATAAATGCTGGCCCAGCCAGCGAAGCCCACATCCCATGAATGAATTAAAAAAAAAATCAAAGCTTCTGAATGAGCATATACTCTTGAATCATTCTGGAATTTTCAACAGCGTTATTCTGGGCACATGATCGAAACTTTTTTTTTCATTCATGCTCTGTACAAATTGACAGCTGCATTTTCTACATTACAACAGTGACCACAGCTCAAAAGTACTTCATTGGCTGTAAAGTACTTTGGAGCATCCTGAGGTTGGGAAAGGCACTATATAAATGCAAGACTTTTTCTATCTCTACAGCTTGCAGTATATTAAAATAAGAACCCCACGCTATGGGAGAATATCAGCAGGGGAGTGGAGGGGAGGTGATGGGTTCATGCTACTGACTAATGATGTGTGAATGCATGTTAGGGTGGGAGAAGGGTCTACATTGACTCTGATGCCTCCCACATAAAACTGCAGACACTGCGTCCAAGAGCCCGTAAAAGGCATTTCAACAAAGTGGGAGTTGTGTATGTCCCCCTGGTAGCAGCTGTGACGTGGCTGTATACATAACTGCAGAGATTAGAGAAACACGTAGCTAAGGCTTTAAGGGACGATTTCAGCTTTCATATACATCAGGACAAGCTGGTAAGCTGGTGTCAAAAAGGTAGTGAGCTTCTCGAGTGTGTTCAGGTTAGCTTTCTGCAACAATATACCCTCGAACCAACAGGGGCCACAGGGCCACGTCACATTGGAATTAGCAAAGGGTAATAAATCAGGTAAGGTTAACAGCCAAACAGTGTGTTTATTTAACAGCGATTATAATATGATCTAGTTCAACATTAAGTTCGAAAGGGACAAATGCGAAACGTCCATAACGATTCAAGATTTAGATGAGGCAGACTTCAGTGGGAAGGGACACAGTCCACAGAAAACTGGGCAAAGCTGCTCGTGGGTAAAATGAAAGGAGATCAGCAGAAGCTATTGAAAAAATAATTTGTGATACAGAATCAGTTTGTACTCCTAAACGGAAAGGCTCCTAATTGCCCAAAAAGAAAGCCATTGATAACTAAAGAGGTAAGAGGCAACAAAAAACTAAAATAAAACATAAAACAATGCAACAAAAAAAACACACACACATCCTGGAAACCGGGAAAGATAAAAAGAACAGAAGGTAGCAAACGGATTGTAAGAGCTCTAAAAAAGAATGAAAAGAGGCATCAAAATCAACGCGCAAAACATTTACAAATATATTAGGAAAATGGTGGTGGTCAGGGGCAATGTGACAAATAAATAACAATGTTATTGCCATTAAAAATGAGGAAAATACCTACTTGCTGAATAGTTACTTTGCATCAGTATTTACAGTAGAGGAAGAGGTCACATGCCAGACATCCCAATGAAATGAATACTGAATCAAGGATAGGAATTCACCAAAATTAACATGAGCAAATTAACAGTAATAAAGAAAATCACAGCATTAAAGAGTGACAAAAACCCCAGGAGCAGATGGTTTCTGTCCCTGGGGTTTAAATGAAAGTGAAACGTTGGAACTTTATAGTTAGGGCATCTTTAGACTGGAGAATTGTGCATGTCACTCTGCTATTTAAGAAAATTGACAGAAGGAATCCAAGAAATGATAGACTAGTGAGTCTAACATCTGTTGCTGGGAAATTACTAGAGTCTATAATTAAGGATAGAGTGACTGAACACCTTCAATTTTTTCAGCTGATCGAGCAGAGGATTGGTAAAGGGTAGGTCACGTCTGATTAAACCTTTTGAAGGAGGTGACTGTAGTGGACTGGGGAAGCTCTGTGAATTAAAACAAAAACAGAAAATCCAGGAAAATGCTCTACAAATGTTATTTATATAGACTTCCAGAAGGCATTTCATAAAGTCCCTTGCATGAGATATAAGTATAGTTGAAGCTCATGAAGGTAAAAAATTGATCTGACTAGGAAATTGGTTGCACAGAAGACCAAGTTGGGGTAATAGGTGGGTACTCAAATTGGCAGGATGCGACTAGTGGTGTTCCACAAGGGTCTATGTTGGAGCTTCAATTATTCATTGTATACATTAAATGATTTCGATGATGGGATAGAGAGCCACATAGCCAGGTTTGCTGATGACACAAAGATATGCGGTATTATAAACAGTGCAGATGAAAGTATAATATTATCAAAGGTAATGGATTAAATGGGGAGAAACTGACAAATTGGATTTCAATATAAGCAAGTGTGAGGTCATCCATGTGTGACCCAAACGGGGAGGACAGAACAGAACACTCTCCAAATGCTGAAAACATAGAAACAGTTGAGGTCCAAAGACATTTGTGGGTCCAGGCACACAGATCAATGGTCAGGTGCGGAAAATAATAAATAAGGTTAATGGAAAACTGCCTTTTATACAAGGCCTAGAACACAAGGGGTTAGTAGTTAGACTACACCTGAAGTACTGTTTCCAGTTGTTGGGCACCACACATTAGGAAGGATTCATTGGCCTTGGAGGAAGGGAGTGCAGCGTAGGATTACAAGAATTATACCCGAACTCCAAAGATTAACTTACAAGGCAAGGTTACACAAACTAGGATTGTATTCCCTGGAATTTAGAAGCTTGAGGGGCAATTTGATCAAAGTTTTCAAGCTATTAAGAGCAACTGATAGGGTAGATAGAGAGAAGCTATTTCAGCTGGTTGGAGAGTCTAGGGCTAGGGGACACAATCTAAAGGTTAGACTAGGGCTAGGGGACACAGTCTAAAGGTTAGACTAGGGCTAGGGGACACAGTCTAAAGGTTAGACTAGGGCTAGGGGACACAGTCTGAAGGTTAGACTAGGGCTAGGGGACACAGTCTAAAGGTTAGACTAGGGCTAGGGGACACAGTCTGAAGGTTAGACTAGGGCTAGGGGACACAGTCTAAAGGTTAGACTAGGGCTAGGGGACACAGTCTAAAGGTTAGACTAGGGCTAGGGGACACAGTCTAAAGGTTAGACTAGGGCTAGGGGACACAGTCTAAAGGTTAGACTAGGGCTAGGGGACACAGTCTAAAGGTTAGACTAGGGCTAGGGGACACAGTCTAAAGGTTAGAGCCAGACCTTTCAGGAGTGATATTAAGAAACACTTCTGCACACAAAGGGTGGTAAAAGTTTGGAACTCTCTGCCTCCAAACAGCACTGGATTCCGGGTCAATCATTAATGTTAACTGTGACTTTTGCTTACCATAGCTAATAAGGGATAAGTGGTAAAGGTAGGCATATGTAGTTAAGTCACAGATCAGCCATGATCTAATTGGTGAAGCAGGTTAATGGCCTCTTCCTGTTCCTACGACCCTATCTTGTACTGAACTCCAAGAAATCACATCAGTTCTAGGGGCTCATTTTCCTGGTACATGCGGTCAGTGTAGAACCTGGTCTGTTGTTAGCACACATCAGAAAACGACAGGTAGTGTAAACGATCTTTACTGACATGCTCCAGCTATGGATAACTTTCCTCATTCCCAGACACTGGGAAATTTGGGTTTTAGTCATCTTTGGGCCCAGAGGTTTAGCCAATTTAGACAAAGTCAGTGGAAGAAATTTTGACTGTAGTTTAGCCTTAGCCTGCAGACAAAGGGGACATCGTATTAAGTTTAGGTTTCACTTTCTATAGTTTCCTCCTGGAATGTTCATCAATATTTGTCCTGCTAAAAATGTCTCAATGATGGCACTGCCCACCTGCTGGTCCAGAAATTAGACTGGGAGGGTTGGCGGGTGACTTCCCTTCTGGGTGGGAAGTGGCAGAATATTGAGAGGCCTGAAGGCCAACAGTGGATAAGTGATGGGGTTGGTTGCGGAACTGTTCAGTGGGCATGCCACAATTGGGATGGGGTGGGGGGAGGGGGCAAGTTCAGGGCAGGGAAGGCCTAAGCTTTCCTCTGGGGGGCTGGTGAGCCTCTCCTGCTCCTCAGCCCCAACAAGGGAAGTAAAAGGAAACAATATTTTGCGTCTTCTCCGGCCATCATCTATTTCTGCACTGCGTTGGGCCTGATGGGAAATTCACCCTCAATTCCCACTCAGGCCTCCTGGTAAAATTGCAGCCTGGTGACATCATCGTGGTCCGATGAACATATGTTGAGGAAGCCCTGGTGGATCCTGGCAGATGTCCCTATTGTCTGCTGAGGTCAGCGGATGAAAGTCTATCTGGGGTATGTTAAAGTGTCCATCTTCTTGGTTTCTATCATTAAAAATCATTGTTTCATTGCAGTCCCAGTTTGTGAGGCCACAAATGATACTGAGAAATGTTAAACTGGGTTTTGAAAGAATCCAGGCATTTGCATTCGTTTGGTCCAGTAACTATGGAGACTGGTCAGTCCTGGTTTGGGCCAATGGATCATTTTGATCTTATTTCCTTATCTTGAACTACAGTTGTTTTTGTTAGAAATTTATTCCACCTTTCATAGCATTTAATTAATTCTAACATTAAAGGATTAAATGAGTTTTTAAAAATGGTGCCAGACAGAATTCAAAGTTGGTATCATCCACCTTGGAGCTAAAAACAATCGGTCAGAGTATTTTATAAATGGTGCGAAGCTGGGAATTGTGGAGGAGCCAAGAGGCTTAAGGATCCAAATATAGAAATCACTAAAAGCTAGTTAACAGGTAGAAAAACTATTTATAAAAGAAAAATGGAATGTTAACCTTCATCTCAAGTGGGCTACGAAGTTCTTGGGACAGAAACAGTTATATTTCTGCCAGAGACATTTAGAATTAAAACTGCACAACCTGTTAAACATGGATAGTTTATTATTTATTATTCTCTTCCTAGCCAACTCCCTCTGCTGGTAAATGTGTGTATGGCTTCAAGGTGACAAAATGCACAATGCAATTTTCAATACACTACATGGACTGGAATACAAAGGGGTGGAAGTTGCGCTACCATCGTATAGAGCTCTGAATAGACTATATCTGGAGCACCGTGTATAGCTCAGGGCTCTGCAGCTCAGGAAGAAGTGGAGGGAGTGCAAATTCACCAGAACAAAACTGGGGCTAAAATGGTTCAATTGTGCAGGAAGGTTACATAGGCAAGACATTTATGCCCTTGAGTACAGAAGATTAATTTAAAATGATCAAATATCTTGTTACGGTATATAGAGAGAAACTATTTTCACTGGCACGGAGTTCAGAACAAGGGAGCATAACTTCAAAATTAGGGAAAGGGCGTTCAGGGGTGATGTCAGGAAGCACTTCTTTGCACAAAGAGTAGTGGAAATCTAGATCCCACCCCCAACACCCCTTGCAAAAAGGGGTAAAACTACACTGATAAACTTAAGCAAAGGTATTAATGACTCTGGAACCTAAGAATATGAATGGAGTTAGGATACAGATCAGCCATTACCTGGTATACTGCTGGGACAGACTCAAGTTCTTATTTTCCTAACTAGTAGCTATAGATTAAAAATAGATAATTTATTGAATTATTTACCACTTATAACATTTTTGAAAAAGTGGTTGTTGCCTGAGAGTCTGTGCTCCAGTCTCAGATAGTTCCTCAATCAGACAGAAACTGCAGTCACAAGTGGCCAATAACCCAGCCATGGATACCTCAGCCACAGCTGTCCCCAGCTTCATAAGGGTGCACACCCGTGCGCTACATAGCAGAATGCACTCTGGTGTCTTATAAAATATAATGTACTGCTCCAACCAGCAGATTTTCAGTTGAAATAAAACTCAGCATTGGCAAGACAGAGCAACCCAAGGTCCTCCTACTTATTGCACATTCCTTCAATCCTCAATGGGATACCCAAAGAGACTTATAAGAAATATTTAAATTATCTGCACAAACTACGCTCAATGTGGAGTGGATTAAAGAGGTTTCAGTGTGGATTAAGAGCAGCAGGTATCTCAGGGTCCAGGCTACGTTATAACAGTGGAAAGTCTGCTGTCAGTTTGTATAATGTAAAGCCACAGAATATGTACATTTGTACATTTCAATGCGGGACTCCCTCTACCTCGTGTGTTCTTATCCACACAATTCACACCAACCTGCTTGGTGCTCTGGTTCAGTCCAAGCTGCAATGCTACCTTCACTCCAAGTGACTCCTCGATATACCCAGATAACCATTGTGTAAACTCACAGTGTACATTCTGGACTCACCCACTCAGGCTGATATTACACCAGCAGTAGCTTCACACACAGTATTACAGGCGGTCAATCCAGCAATGGAGGTGTGAACAAAAGACGACAATCACAAAGACTAAAGTGCTCACCACCAACTCAGTGACGAGTCACGAGGCTGAATCCTGGAGCCAGAGGAATGCATAGGAAAATTGGGACTCTGCAATCTCAACACAAAAGAAACTGGAAATGTCTCCCACAGAAAGCTGTTGAGGTTAGTGGGGGGGGGGGGGGGGGGGGGGGGGGGGGGGAGGGGGCGGCAACAGAAAATCTCATAACTGAGGAATATGGAACCAAAGTGGGTTGAGACTTTTTTTTCATTCATTCATTCATGGGACGTGGGCACCACTGGCTAGGCCAGCATTTATTGCCCATCCCCATTTGCCCTTATTAAGAGGGCATTTTTTAAGTCAACCACATTACTGTGGGTCTGGAGTCACATGTAGGCCAGACCGGGTAAGGACATTAGTGGATCAGATGGGTTTTTATGACAATCAGCAATGGTTTCATGGTCATCAGCAGACTTTTAATTCCAGATTTTTACTGAATTCAAATTTCACTGTCTGCCATGGTGGGATTCGAACCCAGGTACCCAGAGTGTTACCCTGGGTCTCTGGAATACTAGCCCAACAACAATACCACTATGCCACCGCTTCCTTCAAGAGGGTGAATGGTCTCCTGTTTCACAAAAGGAGCTAATGGGAGGGGGCCTCACAATAATAGGTGAAGATATCAAGTGGGACAGAACATAATTTGGGGATGGTTTCAAGTTAAACTACAACTGCAAGTTAAACAGCCTCACATACTAACTGAGAAAAGGTAAGTTTAGGACTAGCATGAGAAAATATTTCTTCACACAAATTGAATAATATCTGAATTGGGGTCTGGCTGAAGTACTGAAGGCAAAATCTCAGGGGTCATTTCGAGATGGGGAGGGGGAAAGGGACTGGAGTTTCTGTGGAATGGTGAAATGGTCCAGTGGCTTCCCTCATCTGTACTTATTGTTACGGACAGGAGGGAGGTTAATTTAAACAGCACTAGTTTCTCCACTCACCACCCATCTGTAAACAGAAAGGTGTTTTTGATTTATAAGTGGTGGCATATTTCCCAGCCCCTCAGTTTTTGTGTGATCCAAGTTTCTATTAATAACCCCACAGCAAACTCAAGATAGGATGAACTCAAAGGGTTTGTTTATTTGCACACACTCAAACTGTGCAAGGAGGGTCACAATGTCGCCTCCACACTCAGACAGCAAAGAGAGGGTTAGAGAAAAGGAGGTTTTAAAGTACAGAGACCACAGAAAAAATAAATATTGGGTTCCAGAGTCCAGAATCAAAGTCCGATGAGGTATTCCTTCACAGAGATGGGCAGACTGAAAACCAATGTTGTAAGATTCACTTTTCTGGTGGTGTTGACTCCACATGATGAGATAGGCATGCAGAGATGAATCACTCTTGTAGGCAATAGCACAGAAGTTCCAATAGAAGCAGTACAGATGGGGCCAGGTGGTCAACCTGGGCAGAGCCCCTTGTCTGTGAGGCTGCTAGTTAGATGGCAAACAACAGACTGAGCTATGCAGCTCAGCGAGGCAATATCACTTGTTCCACGAGCTAGAGGCCCATGTCACATGACTCCCACCTCTCCACCAGGTCTTTGACAAAGGATGGATATCCATTCATCTGGATTCAAAAGACTGTTAAATGTTTCAGCCACTAGGAATTGAAAGGAAGGTTGAGGGGTCTTTGTCTTAGCAAACAATCCATCTCCTTCTGGCCAGCCTGGGGTTATTAAACCCCAGCCTGGGGTTATTAAATGCAGATGGCCTTTGTATAGCTCTCTTTGAAGTTGCACTGTACAGTCCACAGGTGGTCGTTAGTGGCTCCTCAGAGATAACGAGGTGTGAGTTTTCCTAAAACTGCCAAGCAGCTTCTTTTATTCAGGGGTCACAGACAACCATAGGTTCAGCCATTTTAAAGGTCTTCATTCAGTTTGAAAATTTTACAAATAGCAATGAGCATATCTATATATATATAATAAAAATATTCAGTGTGAAGTCTTAGTCGCTCACATTATCTTTGTGATTATTGGCTAAGGTGAATATCACCAAGCTCACAAATCACTGATTCAATACTCCGGGAGAGTCAGTGACACCCAGTGCCCTGTCACCACACTTTTATACCAGTGACTGAACAACACTAACACACGGCCCTGGCTGCAAGTTTCTCTGAACCATTAAACCAAGGCCCTATCTGTCCTCGCAGGTGCACATGAAAAAATCCCACCGTGCTACCTTGAAGAAGAGCTGGGGAGTTATCCCCGGTGTGTTGGTCAAAATTTACCTGCAACCAAAATCAATTAAAAAATAACAAATTGCCTGATCATTATGACAATGCTGTTTGTGGAAGCTTGCTGAGTGCAAATTGGTTGCCACATTTCCTACATTACAGCAGTAACTACACTTCAAAAATACTTCACCGGCTGCAAAGTCCTGAGATCATAAAAGACACTAGGGAAATGCAGAGACTTTTCTCCTTTCGCTTGTTGCCAGGCAGGCTGCAACCTGTCAACGCATCTTAAAAAAGGCGGGAAGTTGGCCCTGTGAAAGATGTGTCACCCGATTTACATCCTATCCGGAGAATGACTTAACGATGACATTCTGTACCTCAAACAACTTTAAAAAATAAAAAATGCAACAAGACATGAAGTGGGTTTTGTGCCACATGCATTATAGCGTTTATCCGAACACACATGCACCACAGGGATCAAGAGAGCTAGAGATTTTTGCAAAGTGGCACCGAGGCTGCATTTAAAAGGCTGGTTCAAGGCTGAGTTAGACAGGTTTTTGATCTACAAAGGTTACGAGGGGCAGGAAGGAAAGTGAAGTTTAGGTCACAATCAGACCAGGCCATGATCGCATTGAATGGCGGAGCAGACTTGAGGGGCTGAATGGCCAACTCCTGCTCCTATTTCTTATGATCTTAGAAGCACAAAAGTGAAAAACCCCCAAGAAAACGATGCTCCTATTTCCCGACTCTGCTGTAGGTGGTGGGCCCCACCAACACATCGTGGCGATACAGGGGTCAGTGAACCCAATGAAACAAGAAACCTTCAGCCGTACACAGGTCTGTCTGTGCTGTCCAACCCTTACCCACCACTTTGCCTTGGGTACTTCACTGAGGCATTTCTTCCCCCCTCCCCCCCCCCTCCCCCCTTAAAGGACCAGGCTTGATGGTGATGTGCAGGGAAGCATCCCTCAGTCAGCCAGGGCTGTTCAATAAAAGGCTGGGTCAGCATTAAAACACCTTCTGCACACGCTGCAGCCCCTTGCAACAGTTTGATTTCTTGCCTTAAAAGAAAAAGAAAGCAGAGAGAGAGAGAGGCTTCCCCTCCCCCATCATTAAAAAAAATAGTCACATCTGTTTTCACTCAGTTCGGGACATTCCTTGTACTGGATCCAGCCATTAAACTCACTTTATTTCACAAAATTAAGTGTGCAGCTTCAGTAAATGCGAATTATAGGAATCAAATAGTCCCAAACTGCTTTCAGAAACGATTGAAAGAGGGTTGCAATGAGTGTTTATAAAAAGGTGGAAAAAGTTTGCTGTCCACTCTCTTTCCCCCCTTGTGTGTGGCAGCCGGGCAGTTAAAAGTCTTGATGAAAGGAGCTTTTTTTTTCCTCTCTCTCTCTCTCTCCCTTTTTTTCTTACCTGAACTGGCACAGCGCAGCCCGGCAACGAGGAGGAGAAGGCAGAGAGCGTTCAGCCCGGCCAGGGGAGCTTGGCAGCGGGTCCCGGTGCCCATGGCTGGCGGGGAGGGAGGGAGGGACACAGGAGGTCGTAAGGGGAGGGGGGTTGGTGGGGGGGCGGGGGGGGAAAGAAACACTCGCAGGCGGCAGTGCGATCCGAGCTAAAGCCCCGTCCGTCTCCGAATGATCGGAAAAGTCGAAGAGGCAGACACTGTGCGTCAGCACAATCCCGCAGAGCCAGAGCGCAGCTCCACAAACCCCTTCCACCCTGCACTCGCCCAGTGCAAACTGCTCCTGTTCAGACTTCTCATCCAAAGTGAGCTCACACTTCCAATTATTTGCGCTGTTTCAACATTTTTTTCCTCTTTTTTGGGGGGGTGGGGGGGTTGAGAAAAACAAAAAAAGTTACATTGGACGGGAAGGAAATGTGTTTTCAATAAAGAATAATAACCTCCAGAAATTTCTTAACCCTCTGAAACACAGTTGAACTTTCAGAAAACAGTGTTACAATGTGTATCCTCGCTTTCTGTGCCTTGCAATGAAGCTACGGGGATGCAGCTCTTCTCCTGGTAGTTTATATATATATATGTATGTGTGTTTATATATATGTGTGTGTTTATATATATGTGTATGTGTGTGTTTATATATATGTGTGTGTGTGTGTTTATATATATGTGTGTGTTTATATATATGTGTGTGTTTATATATATGTGTGTTTATATATATATGTGTGTTTATATATATGTGTGTTTATATATGTGTGTTTATATGTGTTTATTTATATATGTATGTGTTTATTTATATATGTGTGTGTTTATATATGTGTGTGTTTATATATATGTGTGTGTTTATATGTGTGTGTTTATATATATGTGTGTTTATATATGTGTTTATATATATATGTGTGTGTTTATATATATGTGTGTTTATATGTGTTTATTTATATATGTGTTTATTTATATATGTGTTTATTTATATATGTGTGTGTTTATATATGTGTTTGTGTTTATATATGTGTGTGTTTATATATGTGTTTATATATATATATATGTGTGTATTTTTTTATATATGTCTGTGCATGTTTATATATATGTGTGTGTGTGTGTAAATATAAATGCTAATAACTAGACTTCAATCGGGGTGGGAGTTCAGTTTAAAACGAGTCCACAGCCAGATTGCAGCCGCACTCACAAAAGCCTCATCTCAACCGGAACTTCAACCTGGGAAATGTTCCACACGTGAGACTTTGTGGCAGTGGAAAATGTGCAGGGGTTCGAGCTTTACTAAAATGTTGGGGGGATTTGTAATCCAGAACATGAAGGGGGAAAAAAAAGAGACATGCTGTCGAAGCTTCCCGTCTGGCACTCATCAGGACAAAATCAGATACCAAATCTCAAGGGGAACAACCATTGATACTGCAGGAGTAGAGGGTGCTGATTGGTTGGCAAGTGGACTCAGATTGGTAGCAGTCTTACCATGGAAAATGCACCAGGGAACAGTTAACTGCCAAGCTTTGGTTAAATTCAACGCAGACAGGGGTCGACTCTGATTGGTCAAGGCATTGCCATGGGGAATGAACCAAGGAATGACCGTCACTCAAGACTTTTGTTTAGTTGAAAAGACACAATGCTTGGACACATCCTTTTTGTTTGCAAAGGACAGGACCCTGTGTGTGAATATATGTTGCTTCTAGCAGACGTAAGTGAGCCACACTGAGCTTGACTGTTAATCCAGAACATCTCGTGATTCCATATGGGTATATGTACGAAAGATTATTCCTCCAACAGAAGGCACTCATGCAATGGATGGTATGATATTTGCACGGCAATTTACTGCCACGAAATGGTCAAATTAATTAGAGACAGAAAGAAAGTAAAAAAAAATTGGGCTCAGAAGAGAGAGAAAGGAAAATTAAGAGAAATAATTTTTAAAACCTCCAGGAAAAATTTAATACCTGCAGGAATGAGATGCCACCATTGTTCCAATTCTAGGCCTCCAAAGTTAAATATTATGCTAGGACCATAAGTCGCAACATGAACCGGGCCCTGTGTAACGTTAATGACAAGTCACAAACGGCTGCAGCATGATTATTTCATACATACAGCGCAAACGTATCAATCTTTTGACAGTGAGATAGGCCGTGAGCTCCTGCGATTGCAGAGCAACTCTCAGCATATCTCTTCCCCACCACAAAAGACTATTTTTTCACTAATATCGGTGGGCACCGTGGACTCACTGTTATTTTTTTCCCAGCAAATTCTCAGCCAATGTCATTAAAATTACTAAAAGGACACTTGTCTGTATCCTCTCTTGAAGTTGGGGCATCATACTTTACTCATTTGGGATATTTTTAATTCTTAGATGTGGGCAAGGCTGCATCCTTAACTGGCGCATAAAAACTAACACGTTCTCAGGTTATGTAATGTGTTCTCCCTTTACCCAAGGTGTTATTTCAGTGGGAGTAAGATAAGCTATAAGGAACAGAAAATATCCTAAACACACAGAAAAATGACCAGAAGTAGAGTTGGATTTTACAGTTGGAGTTTAGTGCAGACTGTTCACCCCCACCAGCCTCCTCCCAGGTGCCGGTAACCAAAGCGCCTGTAAGAAGCCTGCCCCATAGCCATTAACGCGCTGCTGGTGGGGCTAAAATAGGTGAGAGTGGGACATTTGCTCCTCAGTGGGAGGAGGTCCTGCCCTCAAAAGCTGCTGGCCAATCAGATTGGCCAACAGCTCTAGCAATCCCAGAACTGAGTAATGGGTGCTGCTGGGAAAGAGTGATGGCTGTCGGAAACAGGTACATCCAGGCTTTTAGAGTAGGGAGGGTTCTGGACACCCCTCCAATCTGATGTGCCCTCCCGCCAATTAAATGTTGGGTGGGGGAGAGGGATGGTGCATAAAATCCAGCCCATGGATACATTCTTAATTTAACCATCAGTTTCAAAACCCACAGAGCTATCATATAGCACGTACTTCATCCAATTCATCTGCAAGGGCTGAAATACACGGAGGAGATGATCTAAGTAAACAGAAAGCAAGATGACAGCTACTTGAGTTTCAGTTTTATTCATACTGGAAGTGGAGATATACCTCAACTGCAGAGTGTGTAATTTGTGCAAATACTGTCCAAAGAATCTTTGAAACACTGCAAATTACAGACATTTAATTACTAAGCATGAAATATATAAAGACAAGCAACAGGAATTTTTTTTGTAATTCAATAGTTTTTATACAGAGAAAAGTACTTTTGTTATGTTCGAGGGGTCTGTGGATTTTTTTTTTTATAAGACAGGAGGTGGGGGCTTCAGAAGCAATGGGTTAAGAACTCTCAGGTGAAACACTTTCAAATATCTTACCTTTTACTGATGGCAACCTA
The DNA here is from genome assembly GCF_017639515.1 of Carcharodon carcharias. Taxonomy (NCBI): domain Eukaryota; kingdom Metazoa; phylum Chordata; class Chondrichthyes; order Lamniformes; family Lamnidae; genus Carcharodon; species Carcharodon carcharias. Next base: position 43,311,520 of record NC_054489.1, on the reverse strand, counting down.
ATAGAGCTACAGTTACTCTCTTCCACCTTTCAAAAAATTGGAACTATGTTAGCACCTTTGCAGCCTAAGGGAAGTCTTCAACTCAACAAACTATTGGAGAAACAGACGAGGAGTTCATTCAGCACGTCTCATCTCCTTAAGGACCCTTGGATGGAGATCATCCAAACCGGCAACCCAAACTATTTTAAGGCTATTTATTCTTTCCATTTTCCAATTAACCTCTGTCCCCTTTCCTCCTAAATTTTAAATTTGAATTCTCTCATTTTACTTTCATCAACATTTGATGGTGGTCCTTCTGTGTTGTGACTGATTAAAAATAGACAGAATCTGTCGATGTTTTATGGTGGTGGATCATTCAAGGTGCAAATGTTTAAAAAAGGGACTCTGTCCTTTACCATGGACACTGTTAATTATCCTTTCCTCTCCATTGATAACAGGGTTGGGAAGCTATGAGGGCAGACTTGAGAAACCTACAAGAAAATGTAATCAATGTGTTGAGCACATCAGGAGCAGCTGTTTTCACTGGTGTGTGGGTGGGTAACCATAGGACACAGACTGAAAGACAATTGGCAAAAGGACCAAAGGGTGACAATTTTTATTTAATCCAGTAAATAATGATGATCTGGAATGCATTTCCTGATGACTTTGACCTTTGTAAGGCTGATGCTGTGGACACAGTTCTATACACTTTCATGTGTCCAGGTGGACTCCGCCGGATATTGTTCAGGTCGATTCTCTGGTGTCTTTTCATTTTATCAGGGAGGAGCTTTAGATCACATGTTGTGAGTCAGTCATCCCCTTTCTAGCAGTAAAATGGCAACAATGACAAAACTATATTGCATTTCACAAGTATAGCGAGTCACTGCTTACAGAATCACAGTGCAGAAGAGGACCTTTGTCCCATCAAGTCTGCACCGACACGTGAGAAACACCTGACCTACCTACCTAACCCCATTGACCAGCACTTGGCCCATAGCCTTGAATGTTATGACGTGCCAAGTGCTCGTCCAAGTACTTTTTAAAGGATGTGAGGCAACCCACCTCCACCACCCTCCCAGGCAGAGCATTCCAGACCATCACCACCCTCTGGGTAAAAAATGTTTCCTCACATCCCCTCTAAACCTCCTGCCCCTCACTTTGAACTTATGCCCCCTTGTGACTGACCCTTCAACTAAGGGGAACAGCTGCTCCCTATCCACCCTGTCCATGCCCCTCATAATCTTGTACCCCACGATCAGGTCGCCCCTCAGTCTTCTCTGCTCCAACCTCTCTTCATAACTTAAATGTTTCATCCCAGGCAACATCCTGGTGAGTCTCCTCTGCACCCCCTCCAGCGCAATCACATCCTTCCTATAATGTGGCGACCAGAACTGCACACGGTACTCCAGCTGTGACCTCAGTGTCATTTCGCTATAGCATCACAGAAGTAAGAGGGCCAGTGTGCACATTTAATGTTGGAATTTTCACTTTAGCGTTGTTTTGCACCAGGGCCAATGGAGGGTGCATGGCCTGAATGATGCCAAGTTGGAGTGGCTTCTCCTGCTCGCCATTTCCCAGTCCGACCCTCCCACTCACTGCTTCCCAACCCTGACCCTGCCACTCACAGCTCCTCTCACTCCTTCCTCCATCTCACGCTTCTGCCCAGAGCCCTTGCTCACAACAAGGGTTCAGGAGATAAAGCGGTGAGCGCAAGGGTCAGGCCAGGGGCTGGGAGAAGAGGGTGCACGCGGTGTTAATCGCCGGAGCATGCGCCTTCGGTGGGCAGGCCCACCTCTCTCTCAAGTGGCTGCCTCATGTCTCAATGTCCATGCACACAAGCCCACCAGGGGCACTCGACTCTGGGATGAAGTTCCAGTGCTTGAGACCTGATTGCTCCAGAAGGAAAATATAGTTCAGACCATTATTCTCACTTCCCAGTTTTTACTGTGTTCCATTTTAAGGTCCAAAAGGCCAGTTCCAACCAGTATTCCTATTTCCCAGTTTTCGCTGTTTTTTTACCTTCTGAGGCCCTGGAGGGAGAACTCGAGTCCGTGCGGCATTTGTTTTGACAGCAAGGGTGCATTCAGGGTGATGTAGTTCACACTTGGCCGTGCTCTTGCCCTCCTGTGCAGGCACAGGCCCACTAAAGGACTACAGCAGCCAAAATGACAGTGCGAGTTTTGGCGGGGGTCGGGGGTGGGGGGGGGGGGGGGGGGGTGGTGGGGTTGGGGGGGTGGGTGGGGAGATGGCAGGAGGAGCAACAGTGAGGCCTGGGGCAGCTGGAGCGTTAGACAGGGACGAGAGGAAGGGTCACCTTTACAGCCATCCCGAATTCCTCCTCAGTGACATTAATCTCTAAGCCTCCTTGGTCCTGGGGTGTGAAAAATTACAGCAGGAGATGGACTAGTAAAATATAGAAAGAGTCAGAGACTGGGCAGATGCAGTTCAACATTGAAAAATGTGAAGTGATAGATTTTGGAAGTAAGAATAGGAAAAGGAAATACAGGCCTTAAAAAACATAAAATGCTAAGTAAGGCAGAGGAATTTTATTGTGCAGATATAGATTCTTAAAAGATGGAGCACAAGTACACACAGCCATAAAAATAGACAAACAAATCATTGGGGTGTCTAGGTGTACAAAATACAAAAGCAAGGAGGAAATATTGGAATTTTACAGAATTGTAATTAGACTGTACTTGGAACTGGTGCATTGTAGATTCACCAGGATGTTATGAAGGACGAGGAGGGAGTGTTAGGAATAGAAAGTTGAGAAGTTTGGCTTTTTCACTAAAGTTGGGGAGTGAGTGAGTGTGTGAGAGCGAGAGCGAGAGAGCGAGAGAGCTAGAGAGCCAGAGAGCCAGAGAGCCAGAGAGCTAGAGAGCCAGAGAGCCAGAGAGCCAGAGAGCCAGAGAGCCAGAGAGCCAGAGAGCCAGAGAGCCAGAGAGCCAGAGAGCCAGAGCGGGAGCGAGAGAGCGAGAGAGCGAGAGAGCGAGCGCGGGAGCGAGAGAGCGAGAGCGAGAGAGCAAGAGCGAGAGAGCGAGAGAGCGAGAGCGGGAGCGAGAGCAGGAGCGAGAACAGGAGCGAGAACAGGAGCGAGAACAGGAGCGAGAACAGGAGCGAGAACAGGAGCGAGAGCAGGAGCGAGAGCAGGAGCGAGAGAGCAGGAGCGAGAGAGAGACAGAGCAAGCGAGAGCGAGCGAGAGAGCGAGAGAGTGGGAGCGGGAGTGAGACTGGGATCGAGAGCGGGAGCAAGAGAGCGAAAGCAGGAGTGAGAGAGCGAGAGACCGCAGGAGCGAGAGAGCGAGAGAGCGAGAGAGAGAGCGCGAGAGAGAGAGTGAGAGAGCGAGAGCAAGCGAGAGAGCGAGAGAGCGGGAGCGAGAGCGAGAGAGTGACAGAGCGAGAGCAGGAGCGACAGAGTGAGAGCGAGAGCGGGATCGAGACCGGGATCGAGAATGGGACCGAGAGAGCAAAAGCGGGAGCGAGAGAGCGAAAGCGGGAGTGAGAGCAGGAGCGAGAGAGCGGGAGCGAGAGAGCGGGAGCGAGGGAGCGAGAGTGAGAGAGCGAGGGAGCGAGAGCAGGAGCGACAGAGCGAGAGCGGGATCGAGAATGGGATTGAGAGCGGGAGCGAGAGCGGGAGTGAGAAAGCGGGAGTGAGAGAGCGAGAGTGGGAGAACGAGAGCAGAAGAGTGAGAGTGGGAGCAAGAGAACGAGAGCGGGAGCGAGAGAGCGAGAGCGAGAGAGCGGGAGCGAGAGAGCGGGAGCGAGAGAGCGGGAGCGAGAGAGCGGGAGCGGGAGAGCGGGAGCGGGAGAGCGGGAGCGGGAGAGCGGGAGCGGGAGAGCGGGAGCGAGAGAGCGAGAGAGCGAGCGCAGGAGCGAGAGAGCGGGAGCAAGAGAGCGAGCGCGGAAGCGAGAGAGCAAGAGCGGGAGCGAGAGTGGGAGCAAGAGAGCGAGAGCGAGAGCGGGAGCGAGAGAGCGAGAGTGAGAGAGTGAGAGAGCGAGAGCAGGAGCGAGAGCAAGAGAGTGGGAGCGAGAGAGCGGGAGAGCGGGAGCGACAGAGCAGGAGTGAGAGAGCGAGAGCGGGAGCGACAGAGCAGAGCAGGAGCGACAGAGCGAGAGCAGAAGCGACAGAGCGAGAGCAGGAGCGACAGAGCGAGAGCAGGAGCGACAGAGCGAGAGCAGGAGCGACAGAGCAAGAGCAGGAGCGACAGAGCAAGAGCGGGAGCGACAGAGCAAGAGCGGGATCGAGAGCGGGAGCGAGAGAGCGAAAGCGGGAGTGAGAGAGCGAGAGCGGGAGCGAGAGAGCGAGAGCGAGAGCGGGAGCGAGAGAGCGAGAGTGGGAGCGGGAGCAAGAGAACGGGAGCGAGAAAGCGAACGAGAGTGAGAGAGAACGGGAGAGCGAGAGAGAACGGGAAAGCGAGAGAGAACGGGAAAGCGAGAGAGAACGGGAAAGCGAGAGAGAACGGGAGAGCGAGAGAGAACGGGAGAGCGAGAGAGAACATGGAAGAGAGAGAGAGAACACGGGAGAGAGAATGAGAGAGAACGAGAGGGAGAGTGAGAACAAGAGGGAGAATGAGAGAGCGAGAATGAGAGAGGGGGAACGAGAGGATAAGGGAGAGAACGAGAGAGAGAGAGAGCATGAGAGAGAGAGAGAGAGCACGAGAGAGAGAGCACGAGAGAGAGAGAGCACGAGAGAACTAGAATGAGAGAGAGAGAACGAGAGAGAGAACGAGAGAGAAAACGAGAGAGAGAGAGAGGAGAGAGAGAGAGAGACAGAGGGAGAGAGACAGAGAGAGAGACAGAGAGAGAGACAGAGAGTGAGAGAGAGTGTGAGAGAGAGTGTGAGAGAGAGAGAGAGAGAGAATGACAGAGGGAGAGAGAGGCACACAGGCAGAGGGAGAGAGACACAGAGAGGGAGAGAGAGAGACACAGAGAGGGGGATAGAGGAAGAGAGAGAGAGAGAGAGTCATAATGTGAGAGAGAATGCAAGAGACAGAGAGAGACAATGCCAGAGAGAGAATGACAGACAGAGGGAGAGACACAGACAGAGAGAGAGACAATGAATGAGAGAGAGGGGGAAGGGAATGAGCGAGAGAGGGAGAGGTAGGGAGGGAGAGAGGGAGGGAGGGGAGAGGATGGGAGGATGAATGAGAGAGAGAGAGAGGGGGAGAGAGAGAGGGGGAGAGAGAGGGGGAGAGAGAGAGGGGGAGAGAGAGAGGGGGAGAGAGAGAGGGGGAGAGAAAGGGGGAGAGAGGGGGAGAGAAAGGGGGAGAGAGAGGGGGAGGGAATGAATGACCGAGAGAGAATTAATTAGCGAGACAAAGACAGAGACACAGAGAGAGAGTGAATGATGTGAAAGAGGAACAGGGAGACAGTGAGGGAGAAAGCAACAGAGTGTGAGAGAGGAAGAGAGACTGAGAGAGAGGCACATAGAGACACAGAGAGACAGAGACAGAGAGACAGAGAGACAAGAGAGACAGAGAGAGAGACGGACAGGGGCAGAGAGAGAGACGGACAGGGGCAGAGAGAGAGAGACGGACAGGGGCAGAGAGAGAGAGACGGACAGGGGCAGAGAGAGAGAGACGGACAGGGGCAGAGAGAGAGACGGACAGGGGCAGAGAGAGAGACGGACAGGGGCAGAGAGAGACGGACAGGGGCAGAGAGAGAGACGGACAGGGGCAGAGAGAGAGACGGACAGGGGCAGAGAGAAAGACGGACAGGGGCAGAGAGAAAGACGGACAGGGGCAGAGAGGAAGACGGACAGGGGCTGAGAGGGACAGAGACAGGGAGGGACAGGGACAGGGACAGGGAAGGACAGGGACAGGGACAGGGACAGACAGGGACAGACAGAGACAGTGAGAGAAAGAGAGAGAGAGAGACAGAGAGAGAAAGAGAGAGAGAGAGAGAGACAATGAATGAGAGAGAGGGAGAGTGGAAGGGAATGAGCGAGAGAGGGAGACAGAGAGAGAGGGAGTCAGAACGAGAGAGAGCGAGAGAATGAGAGAGGGCGAGAGAGTGGGAATGAGGAAGAGAACGAGCGACAGAGAACGAGCGACAGAGAGACAGAGAACTCGAGAGAGACAGAGAACTCGAGAGAGACAGAGAACGAGAGTGAGGGAGAACGAGAGTGAGGGAGAAGGAGAGTGAGGGAGAAGGAGAGTGAGGGAGAAGGAGAGTGAGGGAGAACGGGAGTGAGAGAGAACGGGAGAGAGAGAGAACGGGAGAGAGAGAGAACGGGAGAGAGAGAGAACGGGGAGAGAGAGAGAGAGAGGACGGGAGAGAGAGAATGGGAGAGAGAGAGAGAGAACGGGAGAGAGAGAGAGAACGGGAGAGAGAGAGAGAGAACGAGAGTGAGAGAGAACGAGAGTGAGGGAGAACGAGAGTGAGGGAGAACGAGAGTGAGGGAGAACGAGAGAGAGAGAGAGAGAACGGGAGAGAGAGAGAGAACGAGAGTGAGAGAGAACGAGAGTGAGAGAGAACGGGAGAGTGAGGGAGAACGGGAGAGTGAGGGAGAACGGGAGAGTGAGAGAGAACGGGAGAGTGAGAGAGAATGGGAGAGAGAACGGGAGAGAGAACAGGAGAGAGAGAACGGGAGAGAGAGAGAGAGCGAGAACGAGAGAGAGAGCAAGAACGAGAGAGCGAGAACGAGAGAGAGAGAACGAGAGAGAGAGAACGAGAGAGAGAGAACGAGAGAGAGAGAGAACGAGAGAGAGAGAGAACGAGAGAGGGAGAATGAGAGAGAGGGAGAAAGAAAATGAGACAGAGAGAGAGAATGAGAGAGAGAATGAGAGAGAGAATGAGAGAGAGAATGAGACAGAGAATGAGACAGAGAGAATGAGAGTGAGAGAGAGAGAGAGAGAATGACAGACAGAGGGAGAGAGAGGCACACAGGCAGAGGGAGAGAGACACAGAGAGGGAGAGGGAGAGACACAGAGAGGGGGTAGAGGAAGAGAGAGAGAGAGAGAGAGTCATAATGCGAGAGAGAATGCAAGAGACAGTGAGAGAGAGAATGCGAGAGAGAGAGAGAGAGAATGCCAGAGAGAAAGAGAATGACAGACAGAGGGAGAGACACAGACAGAGAGAGAGAGACAATGAATGAGAGAAAGAGAGAGGGGAAAGGGAATGAGCGAGAGAGGGAGAGGTAGGGAGGGAGAGGGGAGGGAATGAATGAGCAAGAGAGAATTAATTAGCGAGACAGAGACAGAGACACAGAGAGAGAGTGAATGGCGTGAGAGAGGAACAGGGAGACAGTGAGAGAGAAAGCAACAGAGTGTGAGAGAGAGAGGCACAAAGAGACAAAGAGACAGAGACTGGGAGAGCGAGGCACAAAGAGACACAGAGAGACAGAGAGAGAGAGACAGGGACAGAGACGGACAGGGACAGAGACAGAGATGGACAGACACAGGGACAGAGACAGGGACAGGGACAGGGACAGAGAAGACAGGGACAGAGAAGACAGGGACAGAGAAGACAGGGACAGGGACAGGGACAGGGACAGGGACAGAGAGGGACAGAGAGGGACAGAGAGAGAGACAGATACAGACAGGGACAGAGACAGACACAGAGACAGACAGAGACAGGGACAGGGACAGGGACAGCGAGAGAAAGAGAGAGAGAGAGACAATGAATGAGAGAGAGGGAGAGTGGAAGGGAATGAGCGAG